>NW_026067912.1:13793903-13795556 GCF_014885135.2 Alexandromys fortis | reverse complement strand
ATTTCTACACTTTCTTTATCCATTCTTCCATTAAGGGACGTCTAAGTTGTTTCCAGGTTCTGGATGGGGAGAGCTTGGGGAAAAGGGACGGTTGGGATGGAGGAAGAGTGGATATGGGAGCAAGGAAGTATATATCTTAATTAAGGGAGCCATTTTAGAGTTGGCAAGAGACTGGATTCTAGAGGGTTCCCAGGTGTCCAAGGAGACGTTCCCAGCTTGTTCCTTGAGCAGCTGAGGAGAGGGCGCCTGAACTGGCCCTATCCTATAGCCACACTGATGAATATTTTGCATATCGTCATAGAACCTTCATCTGGCGATGGATGGAGATAGAGACAGAGACCCACATTGAAGCACTGGACTGAGCTCCCAAGGTCCAAATGAGGAGCAGAAGGAGAGAGAACATGAGCAAGGAAGTCAGGAAAACGAGGGGTGTGCCCACCCACTGTGACGGTGGGGCTGATCTAATGGGAGCTCACCAAGGCCAGCTGGACTGGTACTGATGGAGCATGTGTTCAAACCGGACTTTCTGTACGTGTCTAACAAGGAGGGCTGACTGATAAGCCAAGGACAATGGCACTGGGTTTTGATTCTACTGTATGATACTCACCTTGTTAAACCTGGATGGAGGGGGGGGGGGACCTTGGACTTCCCACAGGGCAGAGAACCTTTACTGCTTTTTGGACTGGAGAGGGAGTGGGAGGGAGAATAGGGGGAGTGGGAGGGATATGGGAGAAGGTGAAAATTTGTAATAATAATAAAAAAGAAAAGAAAGCAAAAATAAAAATTAATAGTCATTATAAGAGTCAAACTTATAGTCTTGTTAGTTAGGTTTTTAAATGTAGAGATAAATTTTAAGAGGATACATAATCTTCAAAAACTTCAAAGACCTACAGAATATGGCATTTAAAAAGTTTAAGAATTTAGAATTTTCTTGACAATGGAATCTATCTGCCCCTGGTAGCACCAATTACTTCTAGAGGATGATGTGTTCTAAGAAATTTCTTAGGGATAAGATTCAGAGCCTCAGGCTTTATAGAAAGCAACTTTATTTTCTATGATAACAAATACTGTGACAAAAGCAACTCTGGGGAGGAAATATATATATTTGCCTTGCATCTTCAAGTCACAACCATCCTTAAGGTAAGTCAGGTGGAAACTGAAATGAAAACTTGAATCCAAAACCAAAATCAAGGAATGTTCCTTTCTTGCTCACTCATAGCATGAGCTGACTCTTCAAAAACAGCCCAGGACCATATGCCGAGGGAGTAGTTCTGCCCACAGTAGACAAACCACTCTTGTGTCAATCAACAAACAAACAAACAAATTCCCTAAACACATCTCAATAGGCCTATCTCATTAGGGCAATCCTTCATGGGAGATATCCTTCTGAAGTGACTCTAGAGTATGTCAAGATGACAGTTAAAGACATATCAATGGAGAGACACATGAATTTGCACTCATAAAAGTCCCATAAAAGTAAAAAGCAGAAACCATATTTGCAAAGGACAGTTAAGATAAAAAAAAAATGAAGTAGCATTGTGCATTGGTCCTGCTATGTTTAGAAGGCCTTGTTTCTTTGTTGTCCTCCACCTCTCAACTCTTACAATCTTTTTTTTTTTTTTTTTTTTTTTTTTTTTTTTTTTTTTTTTTTTT
>NW_026067912.1:13773193-13782116 GCF_014885135.2 Alexandromys fortis | reverse complement strand
TCCCCCAATCAAGTCCCCCTCCCTAGTCAGCCCAAAGAGCAATCAGGGTTCCCTGCCCTGTGGGAAGTCCAAGGACCGCCCACCTCCATCCAGGTCTAGTAAGGTGAGCATCCAAACTGCCTAGGCTTCCACAAAGCCAATAGGTGCAGTAGGATCAAAAACCCATTGCCATTGTTCTTGGGGTCTCAGTAGTCCTCATTGTCCACTACGTTCAGCGAGACCGGTTTTAACCCAGGCTTTTTCAGACCCAGGCCATCGGGTACTTTAAATTTTTGCTGGAATGTCAAATAAACTTGTTTTAAAAAGTTGCCCTAGAATCTCATTTACAGCTTATGTACTTATTTCCAATAAAACAAAACAGAATCAGATAGAAGGTAGTGTTTGTCAGGTAATGATTATCATGGGACAAGTTACCCCCTTCATCTCATTATATTATACCCATTATTTTTGCATATCTACATACTATTTTCACTCAGTATTCTATTATTAGTTTTAATGACATGTTATCAATAAAAATTAATAATATAAAATTTTTCTTTCCTCTTAATTAATTTCTTCTCCAATGACTTTTGTTAAATTCACTGCCAATTTCAGATGTACGTATTTCCCCTCTACCTAAAATGCTCTACTTGCTGTTTATTATACTGTCGTTTGCTGTTCATGCGTTACCCCACTCCTTGTTATGAAGATTCTTCATTTTTGCATGTTGAAGAAACGCATAATCTTATACACAAATTTTGATTGTTAAAGTATTATTCCAAGTATGATACATTCGTCTCCTTTTTTAAGCATCTGACTGTCAGCTGCTCTACTGTCATTACTCTTGCCTATCTCAAAATGCTTTAATGTCATTCCCATCTTGCTGCCATTAATAAAAAATTTGCTAAATTAATAGAGTGACTTTAAGGCACACATATATTTATAGACAAACAGACATGGGGTTATTAAAATGAAACTGAGAAACTACATCCTTAATCATATATATATATATATATATATATACATATATTCTCCACATTTTGTAAAAAAGATTAGTAACCTACTCATTATGTTATTGTTATGCTCTGTATATAGTATATTAAACCCTTTGAATATTTCATATTATGGACATACTTCTTTGAAAACATTAACCTGTATCTTCTTGTTTTCCATTGACTCATGCTACTGCTAACCACTGTCATAATTCTGTTTTTGCAAATTTGGCACTTCACAAATTATTTTAATTTGCAATTTCAATAAAATTCTTTTTCATGGCTGACTAAAGTTCAGTTTCATAAAGGTACTGCATTTTCAATATTCACTCATTAATACATAGGCTGATTCCCTGTCCTAGCTATTGTAAATATAGCAACTATGAACATGAATGAGCGCATATCTCTGTAGTCAGAAACAGAGTTCTTTGGATATATGATTTATATATTTTAGTCTTTCTTAGGAACCACTGAATACTGAACTCTGTCATACATGTCCAGAGACATGCTTTCAGTAAACAAACCAATATAGGTGTGGATACCCTGCCTCACATTCTATACAGTCCAAGGACTTATGGGCCTTCTAGTCCCTGCCCACCTACTTATGATGAATCTCTGCACTTGAGTGCAAAAGCTGCCATTCTTTGAAATATGTATCTAGGAAACTTACTCAGTGTCTTCAGTTCCTTGAATTATGAAGATGGTGTTTTTCTTTTCTGAGTTATGGGTCCAGATACTACTACTCAACTTGTGAAGATTTTAGTAACTGACAATCGTGCTGATACAAAAGAAAAGGTTCTGTGGATCTGAACTCTGTTCAATTGTTAAGTCTCTACAGTTTTATAAAGTTGCAGGGTTTTTTTTCTTGCTTATACCTTAGTGTTTTGCTTTAAACTTCTTTTTTTATAGTTTCTTTCAGTGTGGCCTTCTCAAAGATTACAGGATTAATAAGAAGCTCAAAATTGCAATTTACTCTCTTTTATAAATATGTTATATGTGTGTTACACCTTAATAAGTAGCAGCTAAAATGTAAGTGTTTGAAAAATGACATCTGAAAAATAAAAAAAATATTCAAATGTAAATCATATAAAGATATGTCCACATGAAAATTAATTTCTTTTCTATTATAGTGGTCCTTTTGGGGGTTGTTAACTTTCAAAATGCTTAAAATGATAGAACTGGAAATGATTTCATGGTTTGTCAACTTTCTCTGCATGGTTTCTTTGAATATCTACACTAGCCTGCCTGCTTCTAGTTGCCTAAATTAACTTCTTATTTCCAGAACATTTATTCTCCTCCCTTGACCTTTTCAGGTATCCTATAGTGATCCAAAGTTTCTTTCTAGACTCGTTGTTCATTACTCCTGGAGATGGTATTCTTAGGGTAACATACCAGTAGCATCTTTCAGTCTCATTCTATATTATAAATTTAACGCAACCTGGTCACTGTCCCTTCCCCTTTCAAAAAGAATTTTTTTAACTTGTATATTTTGTTTTAATTTCTCTTTCATTGATTTTATTGAGCATTACATTTTTCTCTGCTCCTTTCCTTTCCTTTTTCCTACCCTTCAATCCTCTCCCATGGTCCCCATGGTCCCAATTTACTCAGGAGATCTTGTATTTTTCTACTTCCCAGTAGATAACTATCTTTCTTCTCTACTGCCTATATGATGAGACACCATGTGGGAAGCCCTCTTACTGATCTGGTAAATGCTGAGCTTTCCCCCTTGCATTTCAAACATCCTACAAGCAAGGGTGGATGTTTTTGTTTTCATAGCATTATTCCTTGAAGGTTTGGACATGGAAAAGCACCAAACCACTCTAGCTGCTTATTTTTCTGTAAAATAGAAAATTCCCCTCACCTCTGAGTTCTCTCACAGCTGTAACATCCATTATTCAGCAAGAGAAAGCAAGAGAGTCAAAAATTACTGACAAGCTCAGGAAATCTGTAGAGACCTTGTCTTAAAATAAAGTCCAAAGGACTTAGCCAGTCAGCTTGAGGTATTTGCCTTACATGACTTAAATCTTTAGTACCAAAAATCAAAAGAGTCAAATCTATGACCACATATTTCATGAAAGATATAAACATATGTATAAATTTTCCCTTGTGTTCCTTAGATATAACCTTTTTTTCCTTCTCCAGAAGCATAGGACACTTCCTCAAATATTTACACTTTTTATTTGCAAGAGTTCTCTAGGCTTTAGTTTTTAAAATTTTATATCACCCTAGTACATAAAATATGTTATAATATCAATTTTGAGAGGATATATGAATTATTAAGGTATTACATTATTAGAACAAAAATAATTTGTGCTTCTTCCTTCCAAATTATTTTGGTGATTTGAAATAAAAATTTATTACCTTGACTCACAGAGTTGTTGTTGTTGTAAAAAATATCCTACTCTTTTAATTTTGTTTCTATACTTTTAAAAGAATTTTTATTTAATAGAGAAATCTTACAGTTACTGTGTTACTAGTGAATTGTTCTTTCAGAGTTGGTTTTGAAGCTAGAATTGAGTTTAAGGAAGCAGAGGCAGGTTTTGTATGCTAGTGTATTTACACTCAGTCCTTTCCCATTATTTGTCTTATGTTAAATGTACTCACATAAAAGAAATATTCAAAGTAAGTCCTGACAAATTGCTACCATAACACAGTTTTCTTATCACATTCTCTGTTTGTAATATCTTTTAAAACATAAGATCTTTCTAAATTAGTTTGGAATCTTTAAAATTTGGAAGAAACATCATTTTTCCTACATACGTTTGCTCTCACAAAATATATATATCACATTTTTAAGAGTGGAGTCATGAAATGAACTTTGCAACCAAGAATGAAAATGACTCTTTCAAGTGATATTTTAAAGGTTTATTTTTGAAAATATTTCATATTTTATGTAAATACAAATGTATTACAGATACCTGGAAGTAAATATATTTTAATTTATTTCTAATCTCTAAGTCCCAGTAGAATTTATCCTGAATTTAATTTTAGCAATTCTATGCCATTTGTGTTTATCTCTCTCATCTCTATACCTAATATGTGTGTTCAGATACTTATTGTTGTAAGTAGCAACCCAAACAAATGGTGGATATTTGCTCATGTTTATAGGTATATGGTCAGCTTTTATAATTTATTTAATTTTATAATATGTTCAAACTTTAAAGACCATGTTTAAATGACTACATTTATCTATACCTACAAAGGCAAAGCCTACAGATAACGTTCAGCAATTCCATATTGTCACAGATCAAAGATGTATTGAGTTTTGTGTGGAATCAAAAAATACTGATTTATCTAAAGAAAGTCTTTCTAAATGAATAATGTTGTAGACCCTGATGAGAATAGTTTGAAAATCAAACTTTGTAAAAATATGGTTTATAATCAGTTTTTGTTCTACCAATTCAGAAAGTAAAACTATTTTCATAAGTGAAAAAAATCCCAATATATATATACCTTTTATTTTCTATTATTCCCATCATTCATTTATTCCCATTAAATATCACACTATACAATTTGAAATTCATTTGCTATTGGTCTTACTTGTTTCTTCTAAGAATATAAGGATTTCTTAAAAATCAAGGGCCACTTTTGTAACATGAGGCCTGCTTGCTTTTGAGGGTTTCTTTCCTGCCCAGTTCCTGTAGTTGTTATGCCCCAAAGAAAACACACAGAAGTCTATATTAATGATAAACTAATTGGCCCATTAGCTGAGCTTCTTATTAACTCTTATAACTTATATTAACCCATTATTCTAGTATATGCTAGCCACATGGCTCAGTACCTTTTTCAGCCAAGCAAGTCACAACTTGCTTCTTCAGAGTTGATAAAGGACTGGGGAGGAATGGGCTTCCTTCTTCCCAGAATTCTCCTGTTCTCATTGACCCACCTCTACTTCCTGTCTGGTTGTCCCACCTATATTTCCTGTCTGGCTACTCGCCAATCAAAATTTATTTAAAACAATTGACAGAATATAGACAATTGTCCTGTACCACTTTTCCCTCTTTCATTATTTTTTTTTAAACAAGACCATCTTTAGTCCATTTTTTGAGAATGTGAGTGTAGTTTTCTAGGCTACTTCCTACTCTTTGGGGGGGTGCTGATAATCTTATGGGGACCTAAAGAAAATTTAGAATTATGATCAAGTCCTGACTGAAGTATGCTGTGAGTCTTGATCATCTCAGGTATTGTTTACAAATGTTCTTTTACATTTAAAGGGGGATATGATATAGATATGGAATAATTTTGCATTGGTATGGATCTTGGTTTGTTGATACAAGTTTAAGGTAAATTGTGTTATACTATATATGTATATTTCTGCTCTTGATTGGGGTACTGTGATTGTGTAGTTTATTTGAAAATGTAATGTATAATTAAGAAATAGCTTAATAGATAGCCATCTATATTAGTCAAAATTGTAGTCACGTTAGTTAGTTAGATTTTCTAGCTATATAGAGATATATTTCAGTTAGGTAAGTATTCTTCAAATCTTTCAGAGACCTTCAGAATATGACATTTAAATGTTTTAAAAATTTAGGATTTTTCATGACAATGAGACACATCTGCTCCTGGCAACACCAAGCTACTTCAAGAGGAAGATGGGTATTGAAGAGAGGCTCCTTATGGAAGTGGTTAGCCATTTGGGAAAAAAAAAAAAAAAAAAAAACTATTTTGCCTGGACTGCTGTGTAAACTGGACATGAAGAACCCGCAGAAAGATGACTGTTGAACTTGCCTAAAGGTGAGATAATCCTTCGGGGTTCTTGGTTCATAAAAGAGTCTGCTAGACATTCTGCAGGACACAAAAGAAAGTGACTGACAAACTGTCAATATAGGTGAAACTGTCTTTGAAATTTCCTGCTTCATGGAAAAGTCTGCTGGATACTATAAACCTGTAGGCTGAAGATGGATGCCCCAATGTTACAAAAGAATTTTGGATGACTGTTCAGGTATCTAGACATCTCTGTCAGTTCTAGAGTTTTGGAAGTTGCTTACAATGCACTTCCTGTTTACTTGGGTAATATTATAACCTCCTGGAGTCTTTGATGGAGTTGAAGAATTTATAGTTATAGTATAGTTTTCCTTAGTTATGATAAATGCTAAAGTAGATATAAATATTATAATTGCAATTCTTGTTTGATAACTGTTTTGTTATATGTAATTTTACTATATTATAGCCTTCATTTTTGTTTAAACAGAAAAGGGGATGTGGGGTAGGAGGTACTTTTGTGTATGTGTTGTTTTCATTGGTTAATGAATAAAGAAACTGCCTTGGCCTTTGATAGGGCAGAGCTTAGGTAGGTGGGGAAAACAAAACTAAATTCTGGGAAAAAGAAGGGTAGAGTAGGACAAGCTCTGGATACTCTGCCTGAGAGGGATGCTGGTTAAAATCTTTCCCGGGAAGACACATGACAATATACAGATTAATAGAAATGGGTTAAATAAAGATGTAAGAATTAGCCAATAAGAAATTAGAGCTTTCAGGCCAAGCAGTGTTTTAATGAATACAATTTCTGTGTGATTATTTCGAAGTTAAGCTAGACAGGCAGCCGGGATGAGCAAGCCAGTGCTCTTCTTGCAACACACTTTACTTGAAAGAAAAAAAAGAAACTTGAAAATACAATGGATTTCAGTTAGCTTTATATGATGTTATTTTATAATTTAACTTAGAATGAAGATAAATGAAAGTATTTAAGTTTGTCCAATGATAAATTAAGTAGAGCAAAGTTGCTTTATGAACAGAAAGCAATAAAAATATCCTTATTATATGACCAACTTTTGTATGTCACACATATATAGTGATAATCTAATAACTATGTATATAACATAATAATCTATAATAATCACTGAATTATCTCTAAGATACTCTATACATTCAATGTTTATATTTTGTTACTAAAATAAATTTATAGTAGTAACATTTACTTAGTTTAAAAATATTTGAATAAAAAAACAGGGAAATACATGTTTATAAAACATTCAATCATTCCATTGCTGCTTACTGTCATAACAATCATAACTCCTGTACAAAGGCAGAATACTACTGGATCACTGATTGTTTTCTCAATTGTTTTCCTGAGGCAGTATTCATCAGGCTCTGCAGATGAGCCACCAAGGACCAACACACAAAATATAGAGTCACTGCTGGTTGTCTTTGTTCGTGTGTGCATCTGCTTGTCTCATTATTTGTTCATTTCCTTTGATTTCCTGCAAATTTTTTATCAGATTTTCTGCAAGCTCTCATAAGGTTATTAACAAAACAGCCACTTGTTTGTTTTGACTAAACTTTGAAATCTAATGGAAAAGCAGTTGAAGGAAAGTAAAATAGATCTTGTTCACATTCAGTTAGTGCCTTTGTTACTTGCTTATCCGGGGAAGAGAATTCTGCTGTTGGTATTTTGAAAAGTATACAAATGAAAATTTCTTTGAAAGAAAATGTTAAAGAAAATAGGGCAACTTATTTTTTTCTTACTTACTAGGATCACTTTATTTATAATTTATTTTAAAATTATAACATAGATTTTATTTGGAGATAATATGACTTATTTTTAAGTCATGCATTTCATTTTAAAAGATAGCATTGGTATATGAGATTTGATTTTTTTCACATACTTTGATTGTCTGTTATAGGGCAAGGAATGAATAATTTATAGAGGACAAATTCGCAACAAAAATAAAAGTTTAAATTCTCTTTGTTAGTACTGAAGCAGACAAATTCCAAGATTATTCCTTCCAAAAGTAGAATTTTCAGAGACAGAAAAATGAACTACTTCAGGACTGATATGTTTTTTTAAGACAGCAAACTATATTTTGTGTCTCTGAGTAAATATGTTGCAACCATAAACCTCACTGTGATTATATTTAACGGAAGAACCTGACCAACTAGACTTTTTTAAAAGAAGAAACTCTGTATATCCATGTGTGATTTTACAAACAAAACCATGTATAAGGACAAAGAGAATTGTCAATCCAGAAAGAGGACATGGGAGACTCAAAGACGCTTGGCCCTTCAGTTCAAAACTTCTGGCCTCACAAATGTGAGAAATACAAGTTTATCTTTTGTTAGCCATAGATTGCATTACATTTGGGGGAAGACTGAGCAGACTAACAGACCTGAAACAATATCTGTATAAGAAGCTTGTTTGACACCACTCTATGATGGTGGGGATTTCTCATAAATATTGAGATGACAGAAAGAAAAATGACAGCTTGTCCTCTTGCAGAAACAGCTCAAAATAAGCAAAGCATAAGACCAGAACTTGATTTCTAGTAATTTTTTAAGGTATCCTAATTTGAATAAAGCAAACTTCTGAAAAGTGAGCAAATGTAGCTAAGGAAACCCCACATACAAGATGGATGTAAAATCTATTTTTTTCTTTTTGGAAAAAAGGTTTTGTTTCCCCATAAAATATATCTGATTAGGGTTCTCCTCACCCAACTTCTCACTGATCCTCCCCACCCACCCACATCCACCTGTGTTCTTTCTCTCATAGGAAAAAAAAACCCAGGCATTTTAAAAATTAACATAAGATAAGGTTAAATATAAACAAATCAGCCCAGGCCAAAACAGAGAAAAAAAACAAAGAATTCACACACACACACACACACACACACACAAAAAAAAAAACACACACACAAGAAACACATATAGACTCAAAGACACACATGTTTTCCCAAACAGAAAACCCAAGGAAACAAAATCAGAAAACAATACATAAACAAAAGACCTGAGTAAAACAAATTTACAAGCTGGGTGGTAGTAGCACTCACTCTTAATCCCAGCGCTCCAGAGATAGTGGCAGGTGGATTTCTGTGAGTTCCAGGCCAGTTAGGTCTGCAGAGCGAGTTCCAGGACAGACTCGAAAATGTTACAGAGAAACCGTGTCTTGAAAAACTGAAATCAAACAAACAGCTCCCCCCCCCCCAAAAAAAAAAACAAAAAACAAAAAACAAAAA
>NW_026067912.1:13758687-13772419 GCF_014885135.2 Alexandromys fortis | reverse complement strand
ATAATTACAACCTGCTGAGTCCATTTGCTGTGGCTTATGTGTAGCTTTTCAGGGACCATTTGTTACTACTATCCAAGTAGCAATCTCATCTGTGTGAGAGGCTGCCTATTTCACCACTAGTAGCTTATAGTTCTTTGCCAAAGGTTAGAGCTCCATGTTATTCCCCATTCTGTTTTAGCACATACTAATATTGTTCTTGTCCAGATCGTGTTTACATAGCTGATTGTGGAGATACAATGGGTGTATCTTCCCCGTCACTGCTGGAAGACCCAGTCTCACAGCAGACTTTCTGATCCTATCACACCCTTTAACTTCTGTTCCACCTTCCTCTACGTTCCCTGAAACTTAGGTGGAGGAGTCTTATTTAGATGAAACTGTTGGAGATAGGATCACCATGATCAGTTCATATTTAGTTGTGAATCATTGGCTTTTTTTGTTTGTTTGTTTGTTTGATGGATGAATTTTGGGGATGATCTCCATGGGCTGTAAAGTCATGCTTGATGAGTAACTCACTGCGTCCCTCCACCTGCAGTAACATCAACACCCACCTAGATTCAGACTCTAAACCAAAAATCCTGCTTCATTCCCAAGTTGCTTTAGTCTCAGAAGTAGCTTATTATCCCATAACTCCCTGCACCTGTTTCCATCTTGGCACCTACAGACGCTGTTCTAAGATCCTCATCTGCGCCTGTTAAGTCATCCATGCACTTCCCCATCCACCCCTTTTTTTGTCTCCATTCCCTCAGGCACCTCCAGGACAAGGCTGCAGCACTAACTTTGCCTGACCTCTTCCAATCATACAGCTCACTCTTCAGCTTTACCTGGCCTAGTCCTACGGATGCTGCTCCTGCACAGGTTCAATCCATTTTTGATGTAGGGAAACTCACTGTCTCTCACCACAAGCGTTGTTTCCTCCACTAACTTGTAGAACATTTACCATTTAGCTTAATACCTGGAGAGGGATTAAAATCTTAGGGCTGGTTTCTGTGTTTGACGCCATACTTTCCTATCTCATGTGTTGTTAAGTGTTTCAGTTGGGCAGATTTAAAATTCCAAACGTTTGAATTTGTCTACTTTCCTGACTGAAAATCCTTTGGATACTTCTTTTTAATGAAATTCTTTCCACAATCTTATAGTAATTTTCCATGTGAGAAAGTCAAATAATTATCTCCTTTAATTAAAAAAAATGAAAAAAGAAATCTATTATAATTTATTGCCCTTTGGATCCTGTAGAGAATATAAGCCTTTAGCTATGCATGTGGTTTTGTGTTACTCATTTTGGAGGAATAGAACACTTGAGGAGACTGCTTTACACTGACACATGTAATCACCTAATGATTACTTTTACTTCACCTATTGTGTTTCGGAAAGTGATTTACAGGGAGCTGTGAGTTTAAGAGCTTTTGCCTGACAGTCTCTTGCTGTAGAGCTCATCTTCACATCAACGCAGCTCTTGCTGTTCATAATCTAAGTCTTAGTGGTACCTCTCTGATGTAACCGCTGAAATGGATTCAGTCTCTTAAGAAAAGGTTCACATTAGTGGAACTCAAAAATGAGATTAAAAACAGCCTATTTACTGAAGTTTAAGTAACAGTATAAAATCTATGAAAATAAACACCCTTCTTACTACATGAGAAATACTATGTTTATCATCAGAAGCTTTTTTGGAGGGAGACGTTTACAGATTTTCATTGTTTTCTATAACTTCTGTTGACATCTGGCTATCACTATATTTAAATTCCTTTATCTGTAATATGACAATGTATAATTGGGAGGAGACTCACACATGAATAGGGTACATATTCCAAGCATCTTGATAATTCAAAAATACTGTGTCTAAGACCTACGTCTTGCATTTTCATATTGTGTTTAGATATCTTGTATTAATTGTGAGTAGCTAAATTATATTTAAAGTTCTAGATGTTGATTTATTAATGTTTAGTTTTGTGTCTGACATCAAATTATTCTCTCAAACTTCTGTAGTAGATCCAGATGTCTCTCTTTCTTAGAATGAAGAGAATACTTACGGTTATGGAGACCGTGTAAACTACTTATGCATCAGAGATGAATTAATCTTCGTTGTCTCAGTAATCTGGATATTTTTAAAATAACAACTGTAGTGGCAATCTGTGAACTGGAAGTCTTGCTATCAAAGCATGGAGAGTGATTCCTTGAATTGAGGTTTCTTGTGACACTTTCAGATCATCTATGAGATCCTAAGACTAGAATTGTCAGTAAAGTTGAAATGTGAGCATAACGTACTTGCCACTTCTAAGAGAGATGTAAGAAGCCATTCTATTGATTTTATTTCTACCTTTTTGAACAAAGACAGCAAAAAAGAGGCCAAGGGTCTGTAAGCTTTGAGGTGCAATAAATAATTGGGTTTTATACCTAGTAAGGGAAAATGTCCACTCTTTTATGAATCTGTTTATTTGCACTTTCTTTGAATTTTTTTTAATACAAACACTGCTTTATTCTGAATAAATTATAGGAATGACAGAAATTCTGAACAAATGTATTGAGTGTTCTACAGAGTAAAATACTAAGGAAATATTAGGATCTTATTTCCACTTCCTGTGTGTATGAAGACATCTATGATGCAAATTTACTTACAAAAAAATGTAACTTTTGAATTTTCCTTATATTACACTATTTTATAGCTTCAGTGTAAGGATAGCAGAAAAATGGCATCACAAAACATCATAGTTTAATATAAAATTCATGCTGGATTCGTATTTACAAAAACATAATTCTTGGAATCTGAAAAATAGTAGCTGATACACTTTGACTAAGTCACTTCCTGCTTTTCTCAATCGATACTCAAACCAGAAACAAATCCCAGCATGGAGGTGGGAAGGTGGGCACAAAATCTTCCTACAACTGAGGAGTTATAGGCATTAGTCGCTACTGTAAGAGGGGAGGTCAGCTTCCTTTAATGACGTGATGCCAGCAGTTCCACACACTACACTGTAGGTCAGGACTACTCCAAATAGTATTTGGCAAACACAAACTGTACTTTGAAGGGGCAAAACAAGAGAATTAAACTTGAAATTAGATGAACAGTGATGAGCAGGAGGTGTAGTATGGGCAAAGTTAGCAAGATAAATATGATCAAAATATAGTATATAAACTTCTCAAAGAATAAAGGCAACATTTTATAAAAGACACCTAAGAAAAGAATGTTCTGTTGTGATAAATATCTAGAAACCTATCCTTAATGTATAACTTTGAACTGATGAAGTTACATTTTTGTGAAAGAGAGGCAATATATTTTCTGTATTATAAGTTTATTGAAATAATTACCTGGGTTTCTTGCATTAAAAATATAAAAAATTCAACCAAATGATTTTTCATAAAAATTTGTGTGGTGAAAATGTTAAAATACTTAAGATATGCATGCAAATAATATTTAAATTTTTACATAGAGAAAGCAAAATTATTATCAACATTTTTCTGAAAATTTTTAAATTGCTCTGCCCTAAGAACTGAGAAGACTACATAAGAGGATTCATGCATTACACATTGAAGGAGCCTGGGGGAAAGTAGAAACATTAAATATTTTTTCATTTGTTTGTATCAATTTTTTACAGCTATGGTAGATTTACATGAATATATTGACTCAAAATGTGAATGATTTAAATGTTGTTTCACGGTCATTTTTCTAAATTTGTGATGGGTTTACATGTTTTGAAAAATGATGTAGTGCAAATTAAAGAAGATGGCTGTTTATTTCTTCCTTATATCACGTTTCTTCATCTTTTTGCCTGGAGTATAACACTGATACGTGTAAAGCTACTCCAGAAAAATATATTGTCCCCTTGCTGTCTCTACTAGATGTAAACTATTAGGATAAGTTTAAGTAGGCAAACTGATATTTTACCGCTGCCCATCAAATGTGAGCATGTGAAGGGCAATTAAACACTAGGAATGGATTCATACCATTCAGTTTTCAGATACACCACTCAGACTCAGCCGAGTCAGAAGCAGGGACAAAGGAGAACTCTGTCTAGTGACACTAGAAATAGGACAATGCAGGCTATGTCTTCTAATGATACATTAGGCATAAATACACCAACCTAGTTTGAGTACTCCATCAAGTATGGATATCAGGATGTCTTCATGTCATTTTTAACATGAAATATGGAGGTGTCAGCACACATATACATTTTAATATTTGTGCCATCCCATGGCACTAATATTAATAACATATATTAACATTGTTTTATATATAGGTGTGTGCTATAATGTGTATATGTTATATAACATATAATAATATAATAAGTAATGCATATATGCATTTATAATAATATAATATGTATGTTATTTACAATACATATTAAAACACACATACCCACATATACCAACAAACACACTCACACAGAGACATATATGTTATATATATTTGCATATATATTTTTCATCCATTTATTTTCTTTAATATTTTACTTCTACTTTATCAATAAAATTCCTCAGAAAATGTCTGATGATCCTTCTAACTTAAATGCTCTTTTTATATCAGTAAAGTATATCTATATCCACACAAATTTTGAAAGGCACTGTAACATGATGAAATAGATACAACAGATAATATTAAATTTTACTTATAAAATAATGAATAGTAATTGCTATAGGGAAGTCAAATCCTGTGGTAGTTCATTAGGATTATTGAAGCTCTATAATAAAATGATAAAATTAATTTTTAAAGTTTCAAATTATGCAATTAATTTGCCAAAGCATATTGCAATAGAGGAGTAGGTTTGACTGCTTGATTTGAGATGAATAGCACAAAATACAGATGAAGACATTTGATAAAAACAGGGCAGACTTCATGCAAAGGACTTACTATTTGAACAACACAACTAAACATGCATTTCTCAACATTTTTGAAATAACAGTTTCATTTTCTCTAACATTTGTTATATAGTTAAAGCATTCTTGAGTAAAACAAAGAACAATGCTAGTTCACTATTTTCTTAGGTTTAGGTAAATTGTGAAATATCACATATTTGTTGAAAGGTTATCTATTTTGTTTTTCTCATATTTGCTAAAAATTATGCAGGTCATAACTCGTCCAGAGTTATGTACTGCATTTGTAATGGTAACTTTAATTCCTGTCTACTTAATGTCTTAACTTCAAATTACTAACTTTTCATTCATTTCTGTAATGTGAATATGGTTGTGAAATTCCACTTGAATCTGAAAAACACTTAGTGTCATTTTTAGTGTCTATGTGTAGTTGTAGTGATATTTTCTTCCTGAAATAAAGCCTCTCAGAAATCTGTCATTATTATGTATATTCAATTCTATATTTCCTTCATCCTGGTTTGTAGCAAACAGGCTTCTAACACTTCCCTGGGCATAGCCATCTCTTAGAATGTTTGTCATCTGCTGTTTTTATCCCATGTATATGTATCTATTTCTTTCCTGCTCCCAGAAAGCCTTCCTATTTTAAATAACTTATTTCTTCCCACAAATTATGGCTAAACAATGACAATTTTAAATAGGCAGCATTGACACAGAGGTCTTTATTAGTGAATTTTGTACAATATTTTCTTTCCATATAATAATTTGTGTGTTTTTGCAATTAATCTCTAAATTTGTGATATTTGCATTCTGTAGTAATGAAATTTTATAGAAAAACATATAAGAAAAAGCTCAGAAAAATACTGAGAAGTGTTTCTGCAGATAATGAGGTCAAGATACTCAAAAAATAGTAAACAGATAATAACTTATTGTTTTCAAATTTTGTCTTCTATGAGAATATAATGCATATGCACAAGAAGTATGATCTTATCTACCCCACATCTTCACTTTTCAATTCTCTTCATATCCTGCTGCTACCATTACCTCTTAACTTTCATTTGATATCCCACTAAGACCAGTTAACATTGTCCATATGCAAATGAGCATTGGGCCAGGTTTCTTGAATACTAATAAAAAGTACTCTTTACCTACTGGACTCGGTGCTGTTATATACATAATGCATGACTGTGGGGAGCGCCTTTCAAAAGAATATTCTTTGTTCCCTAATTTTCAGTTTTACGGCCATGACACAATAGCTTCACCAAGACAGCTTCATATTAAAATATTACACGTCTTTGCTGATCCTTATGCATTAAAATAGCCCACTGTTTATATTTAATATTTTATTTAGCTATTCCTCTGCTATAGATATCTAAGACGTTCCTTTAATTTAGAACTATAAATAATTCTTCAATAAATATTGATGTGTAAGTCTTTCTGTGGTATGTTAGCTTAGAATCCTTTGATATATTACCCAGAACAGGTTGAGCTAGATCATGAGTCATATCTATTATTATAGTTTTAAGAACTTCCATACTGATTTCCTTAGTGATCGTATTAACTGTTTTATTCCAGCAATATATATATAATTTTTTGTCCACATCTTCACCTGAACTTTTTAATTACTGTCATTCTAACTTAGGTCAGCTGGAATCTCAATGTAGTTTTAATTAGCATCTCTATGATCGTATGTGACATTGAATAGTTTTTCATGTGTTGCTTGAAAAATTATGTTGTCTATTTTGGGAATTGTGTATATACTTTATTACTCCATTAGCTAACTGAGAAATAGTCAGAGAAACAGTCCCATTTGTAATCGCCTCTGAATACCTCACGATAAGGCTGATCAAATAAGTAAAGACCTCTATCTACAAAGAAAACATCATGAAATTTATAGGCAAATAGGTAGAACCAGAGGAAAACAAATTAGCCTGAGTGAGTTAATCCAGAAATAGAAAGAGAAATACGTCATGTATTTCTTTATATGTGGAAGTTAGCTGCTAAGTCAATTATAAACAAATTACAATTCATAGAACCTCTGGTTAGCTATAGAGTAAGAAACTAGGTGGAAGGAATTACATCTCCTTAGAAAGGGACACTTATGAATGGGGATGGATCCTGGGGCATGAGGATCAAATGGGGAAGCAGAGGAAAGAGTAGAGAAGGAAGGAAATATGGGTTGAGAAAACTAGAATTAAGGGCCTTTTGGGGAAGATCATGTGGAAACCTAAGATAGTGAAAGCTTTGAAAATATATGCATATTTGAGAAAAATCTAAATGAAATTGCCATATAATGGGGGAGACAGAGCCCCACTTGATACCTCTCAACACCAAATGAAGATTTCTGTACTGGGAATAGTTCCCTCTAACTCCATTGTTGGTCAAATGAGTAGCAATGAACTTCCAAATAATACAGGCTGTTCCAAAGACTGTAGATTGCTCTCCACAAAGTGATGCAATGTTCTATTGTTGAAGACAACACCTACATGACACATTGAACACAGAACAGTTGATATGTCGGCTACATAGAGCCTTCATGTCACAAGCCAGTACTCTTGAGACAGGAATGTCTATACACTACTGAAGGAGAAAGGTAAACAAATAACCCATTTACAAACCCTTCTTTTGCATGACTAATATATGCTCAAGAACAGATATTGGGGTTCAACCTGAAGAACAGAAAAGTAAAACAGCCAGGCAACGGCTCTTCCCTCAGCCTCAGTCCAAAAATGGTAATCCTATCTCCAAGAAACCTCAGAATGAGACTCTGCCTGAGAACTGTCTCCTCATCTTTTATAATCCTCTCTAGTTCTGGGTAAAGGCATGCACCACTACCACCTGGTTACTATGGCAAGCAAGTGTGGCAACTGGGGTTAAGGGTGTGTATCATTGTGGCTACTGAGATTAAAGGTGTGTGTCACTGCTGCCTGGTCTGGATGACTGGCCACTGTGGCTGTTTTACTTTTGCAATCCCCAAGCAAGCATCATTTATTAAAATACACATGAAATGCCACTACACCCTTCAACTAGTTCTCAACTAGCTTTTAAAACTTAAATAAACTTGTTTATATTAATTTACATTGTGCCGCATGGCTCATTACTTCTCCCACACACTGTAATCCTACTTCCTCCACATCTCACTGGCAAATGTCTGCCTCCCCTTTTATTCTCCCTTGTTCCTCTCTCTCCCCGGAAATCCGACCTACCCTAGGTATTAGCTTAGGTATTGCACATTCATTTCTTTATTAAACCAATCAGAAAGTGCCTTAGACAAATGAGAAAAGCAGAAACATTTCTTCACGATGTACAGAATGATGATCCCACAACATAATAGTAATTTTATTATGGTGATGCTTACATGTATAGGATATGAGAACTTTATTTTTGTAATTTATTGAAAAATATTCATAATCAAATGGCAAATAAATGACCACAAAATGACAGTAAGATACATATAATGTGGTTAATGCATTTAAAAAACAGTATTTTTCATCTCAATAAAGATAGCAGGAATAATAAATTTTTAAAGAAGTAAATTATCACAAAAAATGTTCTCTAGATGCTTTGTAGATAGTTAATCATGCTGGATGGGAGCTTACTTATATAAAATGTTGACACTATATATACACATTTTGATAAAGACTCAGTTTGTGTTATACTTCAAATATTTTCTGAAATACTTTTCCCCTTCAGTAACCATTACATCTCAGCATGAAATACCATTTATATTGAATCAACTTCTATATCAGTAGTTGATGAAGACAGTGATTTCAACACTTGCTTACACACTGTTTATGTTATTCACAATTTTTTCCGTTATTGAGTTACTCTTTACTGAAAGTGGCATTTTTGCTTAGCAGCATTTTTAGCTGAGAAAACATATTGTGTTGTGTTTAGTACTAGCATAAGCTCCAAAATGTGGGTGAATATTTTAAAAGAGTAAAATGAAATAAAGTACACCATAGAGACATGACAATGACTATATACTGTTGAAAAGTTGTCTAATGTAGCAAAGTTGCTGAGCACATCAGTGTGGAGGGCCCTTGAAAAACCAAAATTAGAATTAATATGTGACCTAGCTTCACTACTTCTGAGCATAAACTGAGAGGCTCTTTGTCATTCTTCTGAGATACTTGCACACTCAGATTCATTGCTGTCTTCATCTTAAAAGCTGGCAATCAAAAGCATAATAGATGGCCATCAACATGTGACTTGGCAGTAGCTTTTTTTTTTTTAAATATAAATTTTATTGAAAAAAAAAGATTTCCGCCTCCTCCCCGCCTCCCATTTCCCTCCCCGTCTCCCTTTTCCCCCTCCTCCCTCTCCTCTCCCCCTCCCCCCCACTCCTCTCCCCCTCCCTCTCCAGTCTGAAAGGCAGTCAGGGTTCCCTGCCCTGTGGAAAGTCCAAAGTCCTCCCCGCTCCATCTTGGTCTAGGAAGGTGGACATCCAAACTGGCTAGGCTCCCACAAAGCCAGAACATGAAGTAGGATCAAAACCCAGTGGCATTGTCCTTGGCTTCTCAGCAGCCCTCATTGTCCGCCATATTCAGAGAGTCCGGTTTTATCCCATGGTTTTTCAGTCGTAGTCCAGCTGGCCTTGGTGAGCTCACAATAGACCAGCCCCACTGTCTCCGTGGGTGGGTGCACCCCTCGTGGTCCTGACTTCTTTGCTCATATTTTCCCTCCTTCTGCTCCTCCTTGGGACATTGGGAGCTCAGTCCAGTGCTCCAGTGTGGGTCTCTGTAGAAAAAGAAATTAACAAAACGTGTGGAACTGGAATGTTTTCTACTAACTCAGACAACCTAGACCCAGAATAATAAATGCCACATGCCCTAATATGTCTGTCACAGATCTGAAATTTTAGGTTTCTTTACTTTTATTGAAATTGTTCTTTGATTCTTTACTAGGAAAGCAATAACAAAAGCATTGCACTAAGCGTGATGGTATAGTTTTTTTTTTAAATAACTAAATGGTATAGTTTTTTTTTTTTATTTTTGGTTGTGTTCCTAACCAAAAGCCTATTCTTTCATCAATGTTTATTATACACACACAAACATATGCAAAATTATTGTATGTGTATATGTTCCTATATAGGTATATATTACTACATACATGAGTATTAACTGCTCAATTTGTATGTATTGTGTAAATATGTTTCAGCCTTAAGCATTTGATATTGGATTTAAAAAATGATGTGATTTTCTCAGGGGAAGTTAATTTTTTCACTCTCAGCATTCTTTAGTTGCCTATGGTGATTTTTTTTTTTTGTGTGTGTGTGTGTAGGGTAGAGGATCAATGGTCTTACTCCTCCTGTTCATGGCCGCACGTCTGAACAGATAAATCAAAAAAAAAAATAAAAAAAAAAAATTGCCAACCAAAAAAAAAAAAAAAAAAAAAAAGAATAAAAACCTGAAGCCACGCGATGGTGGCGCATGCCTTTAATCCCAGCACTTGGGAGGCCCAGGCAGGCGGATCTCTGTGAGTTCGAGACCAGCCTGGCCTACAAGAGCTAGTTCCAGGACAGGCTCCAAAGCCACAGAGAAACCCTGTCTCGAAAAAACAAAAAAAAAAAAAAAAAAAAAAAAAAGAATAAAAAAACCCTGCCAAATAAAACTGCCAAATATAAGGCTCAGGTATCATTGAAGAAGACAGGGCAGGAAGAATGTAACGGCCAGAGGATAAAGATTTTCCAATGAGATTGCATCTCCTACTAGAGTCAGAAGATACACCCATGAAATCTTACCTACATGACTGTCTAAACTAGAAGCGCTAATCCAATAAGATTACACTCTGGCTCAGTAATGTTTTGCTGCAAGATCTGGTCACTTATATTTATTTCATGAACAACTTTCCTAAAACTAGTATTTTAAAAAGTGATACTTCTGTAAAGTACTCACGTGTTTCTCTTCAGTCATACTTTTTAGATTAATTGTTGTTCAATTAAATAATCATACATAAGTTTATTAGGTTTATTCCTACAAGATTATCTTTTTAAAATAAATACTTATACATGTTGGAAAATTGTGTCTCAAAGGAATTTAAAAGTATATCAGCATATCTTAAATTTCTTTAAAATCTATTGAGTCAGAAATTCTAATTAATGATCATCTCTTTTTCTATATTCATTATGTGATCTTAAACCAGCTTGGCTACTTCAGCATTTCTCTCTTAAACCCCTATCCAGGTTGGATGGTTTTATTATTTCTCTACATTTGCATGCCACAACAAATTAATATTTTAGAATTATGTTCTTGATCTTCTTTTACTGAAACTTGTTCAGTTGCTTACAAGTAGGCTTCTTTATAATAATTCAAGATATAATAATGGTGCATTTTGAATCAGGTACAAAGGGATAAAACTATAATACCAACTGCTTAGGAAGCTGAGACATGAGGTTCACCCTCATAAATTCAGACATATTCTGTCTCAAGATGAAATGTTACCAAAAATAAGAGAGTGTAGGAGAGGAGAAAGGGAGAAACAGTGGATGAAAGGCAGAGAGGATGAGGTAAAGAAAGAAAGAGAAGGAAAGGAGAATAGATGAGCAATTCTGAAGTTTTGCAAATTCTCTGATTCAGGAGCAGAATTTATAGACATTTTAACTTTGAAGCATTAGCATTGATATTTAAGACAAAACAGTATACACAGTATGGAGTCATGGTACATTTTGCCAACCAATATTAATATATCATAATTAAAACATCCAAATATTTCAAAAGAGAAAAACTGTTGCTGTAACTCAATAGTTCAAGCCAGGAAATGAGAACACTGATGGAATTTGATGCATCATACTGGAAAAGTCATAATTTTAAAACTTTCAGTTCAAATTTCATTTCACTGAGGAAACTGCCTGGTCCTAAGCATTGCAACAAAAATAGAAATCTCTTTCTGATGATGACTATGGGTTAGAGCACATTACAGTGTTTCATATTACACATACCCATGAGCATATTTTGAAATTTTCTTGTTTAGCAGTGGTTGTCTGTGGATGTAGACAGGTCCCACTGATATGTTTCTCTCTGGCCACTGGGTCCTAGCAGTCCTTTCTGAAACAACCACTCTGAGACTTAATATCAGTTACAATTGTTTGACCAATGGTTCGGCTAGTTCTGCTTATAAATTGACCCATTTCTATTAATATATGTATCACCATATGGTTGTGGATTATTGGTGATGCCTCGATATCCTGCTTTCCCAGTGGCTACATGGATTTTCCACAACTCTACCTTCTCTCTCTCTCTCTCTCTCTCTCTCTCTCTCTCTCTCTCTCTCTCTCTCTCTCTCTCCCATCTTTGTTTTGATTTCCCATCTAGATATATTCTGCCTAGTCATTGGCCGAAACAGTTTTATTCATCAACCAATAAGAGAAACACATAGTCACAGCATATAGAAGGACATTCTGTTTCAGTTGTTGATATGGTAAATCCTTCTGTATATGTGTTGCTTTTATTGGTTAATGAAAAAACAAGCTGTTTGGGACTATGGCAAGGCAGAATAGAGCTAGATGGGAAAACTAAACTGAATGCTGAGAGAAAGAAGGCAGAGTCAGAGAGACACTATTATAGTTGCCAAAAGGAGACAGATGCCTGGAAATCTTACTGGTAAACCATGAGCCTCATGGTAAAATATAAAATAATAGGAATTGGTTAATTTAAGATGTGAGAGTTAGCTAGAAATATGTTTAAGCTATTGGTCAAACATTGCTGCAATTAATAGTTCCTGTGTGATTATTTCAGGTATAGGCAGCTGGAAATGAATGAACAGCCTCTGCCAACAAATTCTATCATAAAATATGGAAGGGTTATTTATATAAGTATAGACTCTAGGCAAAACTGAAATCTTCAAGTGGTTTTGTTTAGAGGAAAACTAATGGCAAGCATTGAGACAGAACAGTAAAGTTCCAAAGTGAGTGTTCTAAATGGGTAACATCTTTAGAACGTTCTATAAATAAGAACAGAATTAAAGCACTTATAAATACACGAGGAGCACATGGGTGACTGATAATCAGGGAGTTTAAATATAATGCTCTAGATATTGTCAAAAATAATCATTCTAAATTACTAAGCAGACTTAGCTTTGCTATATTACTTTGTGGACCACCAGCACTGCTAAGTTTGATATTTTTGTAGTTTTTATATTTTAAAACATTTGTAGCCAATGACTTTCTAACATGAGATGATATTGTTTCCTTTGAAATTTAGAGGACCAAATTTTTATTTATTTTTTATTTGTTTACTTTAATCCCTAGGGTGAATTTATAGAAAAGAATACTAGCTAGGAAGTGAGTAATTCCAGTATATTTTAGAGTTTTCCTTGTAATTAGGTCATATGTACTTCCTTGATAGGTGGATTTCTCCCAACTTTTTGATAGATTTCTTTGAGTCTCACTTCAAGTTAGCTGCTGACACACCGCCAGAGTCCCACAGAGATGAAGGGTTAGAGATGTTAACTTTCTTAATCATTAAAATTCAAACATACTGAAGACAGAAATTGCTGCATTGAAACAGCATCAGGAGACTTTAAAAGATTAAATCACAAGAGTTAAAGAGAAATATATGATAATAGGTTTTTAAAGTATAAGCTCAAGGGCAAAGGACAGGAAAAAAAAAGAAGCGAAGCCTTCCTAGCTTTGTCTGAGGGGAACACAAAGGTTATTTCTACGTTATCCTAAGTCACTCATTTGTTCACTAATTAGTTAAATCGACTAAGATTCCAGAGTTCAAGGCTACACTGTCTTAACCCCCTAAATATTAATATCATGATTTTATTAATTTGTGAATAGATTTTAAATATAAGAAATCTTTTATTACAAAGTCTATTAGGTTTTGTGGGATCATTATTATCCCAAATGATATGTGGCATAAGTTCATTTAAGTTACACACACATGGATACACATATAAACACACACAAAAAACCTAGGATATATAT
>NW_026067912.1:13739187-13758488 GCF_014885135.2 Alexandromys fortis | reverse complement strand
TCCGATCTTTGTATTGTTGTTCAGGGCAGACCAAGAAATTCCAAAAATGATTTTAGCTACTGTGTTGACTTTTTTCCTTTCCCCAAACTGGAAGACGAGACTAGTGATGAGGAAATCATACCTTTCAGACACAGGACTTAGACTTAGAAGAATTATACTGGAACTGAACTCAAAGCCTTCTCCCTGAAGACTAGCTCTCACAGTAGTTGAAGTCAATATGCAAGCTGCCTTAGAGATAAAGCCAATTAGTATTCCTAGCCATTTGTAAGGCCTACCTATCACACCACTGACCAGCTTGCAAGATATCCCAGTGGCGCAACAGTGATACTTTTGTGGTAAATGAGCATGGTACTAAACTGACTTCTAATGGTTTGTTTTATACCCATAGACTAATGCAGCTCTCAGCTCTTAACAAGAAAGCAGTTTTTTGCAGTAGGTGATGACTAATATACTAACTTGCGGCTTGTCAAGCTACAAGCAACGAGACTTCAGAATGCTTATTCTTTCATGGGATATCTATATCACACTTCCTCCTTTCAAGATTCAATGATTATTACTGATGAGGATGCAAAACGTACATAAGGATCAGAGGTAAGTAACTCTAAGAAAACTGCCTTCCAGACATGACAGAACACTGCATGCATGCACTCACAGCAATTGTGATATCATGGATAAGACTTGTGTAAGATCAAGCCTGACTGAAAACCAACGTGAAGAGAGGAGGAGTTCATGGAATCTCATGTTTTACCTGACGATTACTTGCCAATTTCTAACTTGTAAGGCAGAATGAGGATCAATTTCCTTTAGGTATATTGCTACTGGTAAGTTGACCATGCTTCAAAAGAAGGCTCACACTCAAGAATACAGGGCAAAACAAATATGCCTTGGTGGGTAAAGAGAGGGAGAGAACACGGGAAAGTGGAGGATGGATCTGAAAGGAGTTGGGAAAGGTGTAGAAATAACCAAAGCATATTGTACTAAATTCTCAATGAACCAATACATTTATATTAAGGAATAAACATTTTTTCTCTTTGAATATTAGAATATATTCAAAGTGGTAGCATTGAAGAACAACAGAAGACAACTTTAATCATTTTCTAAAAATGTAATCCTTTATGTTATACGTTGCAATCAAGAGTATTATCTTAACAATTTGTAATTTTGTTGATATATTTTAGTTGATGCACTAGTTGTGAATATGTAGACAATAAAGGTTAGCATTTAAATAAATTCCCCAAATGAATAAATAATGCATCAGCATAGAGAGTATGTTCATAATTTTTATACCTGAATGTAAAATGTTAAAACAAATAGAGGGAAAGAGAAAACATCTCTTCTGAGAATGAGTTTTTTTTTTTTTTTTTTTTTTTTGCCAAGATCTTGGACATGATTCCAAACACATGTGAAAGTAGCATAAATACACCTACCTCACTGATCATTCTAAAAAAATAAAAGCTACTGTTCCTCAAAGGAAATACTACAGTAAATAATAAATCTAGAAACTGTATAATTAGCAAAATATTGGAATACAGAATATTCAATGGACACAATAACCAACAATGTGATTAAAACAGTCATAATTTATCACAGTGTTCCTAGAAGTGAAGTGTATATAAACTATATTCAATTCTTTTACTTTTGGTTGTAAGTTTAGCCTTTAATGGCTTGAGGCATCTCTCCAGCAGAATTATAATAAATCCTTAAGTGATCATATAAGCATAAAATGTTTATAATAACTAAAAAAGTCAAGCCTGAATTGTAGGAGCACAAAGTCATGACCTTTAAATCAATTTGCATACATTAGCTTGTGTACTGATCCAGAATCCATTTGATGAAGAGAATTCTGGGTCTCTTGCATGAAGGACCTTGGTGTAGTGACAAAATCGATATGATTGATATTTCTGCCATCCTCTCCAAAGTGATTTAATGTCTTATCTAGAGTAACCAGATTTTAATAAACACTATAACTAAATATTCTATGCACTATGAAACACTAGCTCTATATTACATATACACCTAGAATTCCAAAACGTTATTCTGAGCCACCAATCACTAACTTGTATAGTTCAAATGCTCAGTAGGTTTTAGGTTATATATGTCTCACCATTCACCCCTTGACATATCGTGTATCTGATTCTGCAGTTCCAGAATGTGTAATTGGAATCGATAAACCCTCCTAGGGATGAAATCCAACTTTGTTTCTTTAGGGCTTCTTAACTTGAACTTTGGGTACGGCATCTTTGCATCTTTAATAAGGGCAGACTTCAATCAAGTTAAGCCCTGAGCAGATCACTAAGACTGACTTCCACAGGCAAGAGTCTACTTTTGGATTTATCTTCAGTATAGAGACTTCTGTGCCTCCATACTGCTAGCCCATATTGTCAGTTTCCTCCTTGTTAGCCTTAAGTATATGTGATCAAATTTCAAATTGTATATCAAGATAAAGAATAATAATTTTGAAATAAAGTAACTGTACAGGAGTTAAAATACTTAAATTTTGTGTTCTCATAAAGAACATACCTCAAAATCCATTATGTGATTCGTACATAGTTGATTTCTTACCTTAAATATAGTAGTTTGCATATTTCTGGTATTGTGTGAAGAAATAAATAAATTCATCGTATAAATGGAGACACTCAACAATAAATTCAGAAAATGCTTATTTTTTTCAGACTACTCTAGCATTATTTTAGACATTATGAGTACATAGAACACAAATATATTTTATTTATACAGCATTGTTTTATTGTGGAAGGAGATACATAATAGTAGTGTGATATTCAAAGACACTCATAGCTATAACCTTTGAATACACTGAGAAAAGTAGACATAGGAATAGAAATTTCCATGGATTTTAAATAGTGTTTTAGCAAACTGAAACTTGTGAATAACTGAGTTTTAGTTTCATTCAAGAACCACATTTAAATATAATACTTTTTCAGAAATTGAATTCCTCCGTATGTCATTCCAATGACATAACCATAAGATAGCATGATCAGCAGAAGTTCCTATTGATATGCACTTTAAACAAGGACTATTACTATTGATATTGGGTCATAAAACTTGAAAATTTTAAGAAAATATAAACCTCATAGAAACAAAAACACAAAATAAGTGAAGCTATGTGAAAATTTTAATGAATTTTCAAATGTTTCATTCAATGAGTGTTTTCAGACTAAATTTATTTGAAAATTATAAGCAGAGTTGCAAAAATTTCAATTTATACAATATGTGTTTCATCTTTCAATTTTATGAGATTATCCTGGTTAATTGCAAGGAAGAGTTTTGGGGAAAGTGATATTTTGCTCCAAAAACTGATGCAAATATACATTTAGAAGAAATAGTACATTTTATGTGCAATGAAATATAAAATTATAGTTCAAATCATTATTGATTTATTCTATCATATAAAGTTTAACAGAATATTTCCAAAGACTCTAAACCTGTTACACGCACATCTGTAAATGAAATAATAAAACGTATGATTGAATTTATTTCCATTAACTATATATTACTACTCTCAGTAAAACAATAAAAACCTGGGCATTATCATTATTTCAAGTAATATCAATGATATGAAAAATAAAGTATTTTATATAACACTTATAATAAACATGGTGCTCAAATTTTTAAAATATGGAAATATTTTGTACCAAAACAATTATATTAAGGGAAACTGAACTCTTTTATTTTAACACAATGCTTTAACTTATACTTTTGATATCTTGATTCTCCCTTAAATAGTTAATACTATGTAAATTGCTTATAGTCAGAATAGTTAGCATTTTAAAATGTTTAATCTATATTATATGAAATAATTTATATAAGAAACTTCAAAGTTGTCTACGGGAGCTGCTAATAAAGCTATGGTCTTTATAGATTTTTCATTACAAACGAAATTTCAACTTCACAGAGCTCACAGTTGCCATAGTAATCATATTTCAATATTTTACACATCTTTCTCACCTTGAATATTAAAGTAGAATTATACTTGATGTATTTTGCATGTTATTTTATTACAGAATGAAGCTATTGTCTATTGAAAATTATCCCTGAACATTTTAACTGCTATCCTTCTGTCCTTAAGACATAGAATTATTTTGTAATTATAATTTTTATTTGAATATTTGAGTTAATGAATGTGTTCCATATAAAAAGTCGAAATGTTTTTTATGTATTTTAAAAACTTAATTGAATTAGAATGAATAACATTGCACTTCATATAGTATAGCCTTTTTTAGAGGAAGACTACTTGTGGATTCTTTTTTTTTTTTTTTTTTTTTTTTTTTTTTGACAGGGTTTCTCTGTAGCTTTGGAGCCTGTCCTGGAACTAGCTCTTGTAGACTAGGCAGGCTGGTCTCGAACACGCAGAAATCCACCTGCCTCTGCCTCCCGAGTGCTGGGGCTAAAGGCGTGCGCCACAGCCGCCAGGCTTACTTGTTTTTTATAATGAAAAGTAAGGACTGTGATGGCTGCTTTCCCTCACTGGTAGAGAACAACAGAACAAATACATTTAAAGAAAAAATGATATTTGACTCCTGCATCAAGGGATTTTATCCATTGTTCCTTCAGCTCCACCCACTATAAAAGTACTGCAAATCTTCACTGTGAAGAGAACAAGGATAAAACCCGGGAAAGCCGCATTGGGCAGAGTCCTCCAAATTAGCAGTTCCCAATCTTGTGCTTTGCTAAGAGCTGGAAGTGTCTTTGGAAGAATCGCATGACATAAGGCAGCTCTGGTTCCTGTTGTGGCTTTTTGCTGTCTTCTCATTTTACTGCTAGTAGGTGAGCAGGGCCAAGAGGGCCCACTTGAATATTTGACCAAAACTGGCAGGCCCCTGACAACAGTTCTTGGGTGGGCATACGTAACTTACCTACTCAGTCTCCAGTGCCTATTCCTGGATTCTCCCATATGTCCAAAAATTCTCACCTGACCAGCAGCTGGATGACAGTGATTCCTTGGGACCTGATTACTTACATAAAAATTTGGAAGCTTTCTTTTTGTTAAGCTCTCATATATAAACTCTTAATACTTTTCCTTTTAAAACTTGTTGTTTGCTGATTTATAAATTTCATCCTTAAAGTACATGGTTTAGAAAATGCGCTAAAAAGACAATGACATCAGGAAACCAAAGGATGTGGAGAGAGCAATGAAATAATATAATATATAACTATCCCTGAAGGGAAAAAAGGCAGGGATGTAAAACTTAGGAAAATTTGTCTTTGAGGTCACACACAGTAAATGTCTCATTTGGAATGTATCTTTGTCTTTTCTGTGTTCTGTCTAATTGTGCTTACCTACCTGGGTTCAGTCTGTGTTCTGCTGTCTGTGACCCCTGCGTGCCATCATGTTCTCTGCCAGTGACTTTCTGCCTATTGGCCTCTATATTAGTGAATAAAGGATGCTACATCTGTTGGCTGCTCCATACAAATTGAAAAATGTACCATAAAATTGAAAGACTTCCAAATGCTCATAGATTGGCAAGATCAATATAGTGAAAATGTCCATTCTATTAGTAGTAACCTAGATATTCAATTCAACCTTCATCAGAATTACAATGTAATTTTTCAGAAAAATATAAATAATCTTAAATTTCATATGGAAGCACAAAAGATGCAGGATCCAGTTTCAGTCAGGAATGGTCAAACTTTAACTGTCTGCAACTTTGAATAAATATATTTTAGGGTTGAGTCTCTCTCTCTCTCTCTCTCTCTCTCTCTCTCTCTCTCTCTCTCTCTCATGTGTATGTGTATTATGTGTGTGAGTGAGTGTTCTCCTTCACTTGGGAAGGTCAGCGGATAACATTTTGAATTTTATTCTCTCTTTGTTCATATTTGAGAGGGGAAATCTCTCTTATATATCACAGCACAATGCAGAGATAGTGAGAAATTTTAAATGTTGGCATTAAGATTTAAGGATGTAAACTAACATCATGGCTAACAAGGGGTATCAAGAAGGAAAGGTATCTTCCAATAAGCTATTCCCGAGACTCACATGGTGAAATAACAGAATCAATTCCTAAAAGTTGTTGCCTCCATATTCATGCAAATACACACATAAACATATAAACCCACAAACACAGACACAAACACACACATACAGATGACTAACAGTAACAAACCATTCAAAGTATAAAAAGACAATAGATAAAAGAAAATATTACATGTTCTGATTATCACTCAACAACATCAAAACTCTATATAAGAGATGAATAAGAATGTTGAAAAGTATTGGGTTTAGCGAAGTAATATCAAAATAGTACTCTAAAAAGATTCCTCAGGAATGAGGCCAGATGTTAGTAGATTGCCAGGAAACTTTAAAGGGATTCTTCTAGGTGCAATTGTATTAATTAATAATGAAAAACAATCAGCTTCCAGGAGTATTTTCTGAACCTGTGATGTGAGACAGGCATAATTCAGTGGAATGCCTTCCTCAGAGCCAATGTTGCTTGTGACACCTAGACTCAGGAACTGATTCACATATTTATGTAACTCTGTTTCTTGAGTAGCTTACTGCCAAATGAAACACTGCTGTGTGTTATTCTCAACATCAAAGCCTTTCTCACTTAATATTTGTTTGGTTAAAACTGAATGTATTCAATGTTGGTGCCACAGAGGTCCTTGTGCTCACACAAAAACATAAAGAAAAACAACAAATGTTAAATACATAGGACCTCTTCTCAATGGAGGAGGTATATTATCTGTTTACCTACCCAAAAAGCTGGGGGTGGGTTTTGTTAACTACCTGGTGACATTTTTTGCTATCTGTTGAGGCAGACCTCATTCTCCTTTTACCACATAGGCAGAACTCACTCAAATTACTCAAAATGATTATTCCAGACTCTTCCTTCCTGAGATAATCTTTAGAAGAGATGCCCCATTTACTATTGCCTGAAGACCTATACGCCGTGAGTCAAAGATCACACTAGATTCTATGCCTTTTAGTTATAGAACTCACACTCATAGTCACATGTACTTTGTAAAAGAGTCTCTATGAGGTTATATCTTAGGCTTTAGCATGAATCTTGAAGTGATCTGATTGTCACTTGGAAACCTTTTCCCAGATTGCAGTGTGTTGTAAATAAGCTGACAATGAATCACCTTGCATTAGACTACCAAAATATGATCTATATTAATAAAATCAGTGTGTACCTGGTTTTCATCCTTACCTCTTGATGTGGTTTGCTTCCCTGTTTGATATCTGTAGAGACTTCCTCAATACTTCAAATGTTATACATTTAAAGGAATATGATTTTGGGAAAGTCAGGGATCTAAATATGATTAGATCACTTTAGTTTAATTACCATTAGTTAAAAACGTTAATTTCATACATTGTCAAAAAAGCCTGATCGAGAGAAACTGCACAAAATGCAATATATATATATATATATATATATATATCTTAAATATAAGTAGTATAGATATTCACCTGAGTATGTGTGAATCCAGTCATTATTGTGAAAATTGAAATATGAAGTAATGGACCAACACTCACACATGGTGAATAAGTTTAGACAAGACCATCTGTACCTTAAAATTTAGATTATTCAATAAACATTTAGATATTTAAGATACAAAAAAAAAACAGAATAAAAATAGTAGCCTTTGTTATTATAAAATGCTTCCCTATACTAAACATCTTAAGTACTTTTTCCAATTTTTCCACTTTTCCAGAGTAATTTTAGAACCATTATGTATGTATACTTTATTTCTGGTAAATTGATTTCATATAAATGTGTTCATTAAAATTATGTTTAAGATAGATATCAAAGAAAAGCCTATAGAATGAGTAAGTATTTTTCTTCTAGTACATAACCAAGATAGATGCTGTGTAGCAAAGCAGGAGGGTAGGTATTCTATTTTTGTAAATATATTTACAAAGAAGAAACAAATTAAATGTCAAAACTATAAAATTTGTCAATTCTGTGATCTAAACCTTTTCGACTAATTAAAGTGGAGACTGTAGTCACAAGAGATGTTTGTGTAGGTTCAGTCTTGACATTTCCTTTGTATACGCTAAAATGAAGCCGCCTATGTGGTTTTTCTTTTACATATTTTATACACTTAAGTTTTCATTTACTTTGTCAGAGGCTATTGTGTAATACCTAATTATATTCAAAATAATGTCAAGTTAGATCAGGCTAAAATATTTTTACATGTTTAGAACAAACAGGAAGCTTATACAAAAAAAAATGAAGCTTACTTTCAAAATACCATTTTTACCCCAACACATTAAAACCAGCACAATTATCTTTGCATTTGTAAAATCTCCTATGGGAGACAACACACACAATTCAGTCTTCCTTATGTTAAAGTGACAGATATTGCAGTTGCAAATGATGTAGCTGTGTCTCTTGTTGGTTGTCTATTATGTTCCTAGGCTTCTCTGGCAATTATTAGATATTTCAATAGTGTCTGCCACATATTAATTCATGTCTGTTGAGACTGAAGCACATTAGGAAAAAAAGAACACCCTTCTAGGAGAAAACTTCTACTATTTTTTCTGATGAGCGTCTTTTTAATGTCATGGCTATAGTGTAGCCCTTGACAGGATACATACTACTATTTTTCCTGATGAGTGTTTTTTTTTAAAGATTTATTTATTTATTATGCATACAACATTCTGCCTCCATGTATGCCCGCACACCAGAAGAGAGCGCCAGATCTCATTACAGGTGGTTGTGAGCCACCATGTGGTTGCTGGGAATTGAACTCAGAACCTCTGGGAGAGCAGCCAGTGCTCTTAACCTCTGAGCCATCTCTCCAGCCCCCTGATGAGTGTTTTTTAATGGTCATTGCTATAGTTCAGTCCTTGACATAATACATACCTTTGTCAGAGACAACACTATAAAACAATGGATGAATAAACTTGAAGTTGTTTGAAAGGTGTGTTCTATCATGTGTTGAATTATATGTTATAAATTCTATTGGCTGTATCATAGGTCAATTGATCCTGAACATATAACTACAACTACATTATGTAAGCCGTCTTTGAACTTCCAATATTTCTCAAGTAGCTAAGATTACAAACATAGGTCATCACTTCATGTAATGTAAAAAAATTTCATTTCCAATGTGTGAATTTAAATATGCTTTAAAATGAATATGTGTTTTGCTGTTATTGGTGATCAATTTGTGCGTAGGTAAAATGTATATATTGTTTTGTTCTAAAGGCATTTTATGTTTGCTTTGAGTTTAAAATAGAGTGTCATAATTTTAATAAGACAATTGAAACTACAATGTTTTAAATTTGTATGATTTCTTCCAAACTGAAATAATTTATAAGACTCCCGAGACCTCACTTCACAGTTTTGTATACATAGTAACAAGAGATACCAAGTGAAACTCTCTGGTCAATTAAACTGCCTGTAATTATTTATAATGGAAGAAAACTATTGCAGGAAATTACATCCAATAAAGGTTCAGAGCTGTGGAACCCAATCTCAAAAGATATTTCTACAGTACATAGCCTTACTTAAAGTTTAAGGAACATTGCAGAAGAGAGTGCAGAAACATCACAAAGGACTTTGTGTGGTTGTATATTTTCTAGTAATGTTTTAAGAGGCATCTATCTTGTCTCATCGGCATCACTACCTAAAGTTGATCTGAACAAGGACAATAGACATCCCAAACAGTATAGGGGTGGGAAGAGGACAGGCTGTCAATCCCATGATGGCTAAATCCTACACAAATAACTGCATTGAACAAAGAAATGCTGAGATTGTGAAAAATAATCTTACCCAGGAAAAACCACACAAATGGGTTACCCAATACCATAACCATATGATTAGCCCTAGAGCATATATACAAGTAAAATTGTGTTATTAAGTTTGCTACATTTTTTTTATTTAGGAATATATGCATGTACATTTACATATAGTATGTAACAATTAATGACAAAAGAGGCCACGCAAGCTTGACAAAGAGCAAGGAGGGCTACACTTGAGAGTTTAAGGCATTTCATTATTAATCAAATTTAAATAATGTTTATTGTTTTAAGTGCAATTCAATCAACTTTGCATTATTTCATGTAGTTTGGAATATTTAATGTTAAAAACACATTTAGCAAGAATTTATGCCTTATGTGATACAATTTTGAGTATTATGTTGTAAAAGGGAGCTGGATGATTCCATGCATAATTAACAATAAATCCATATATCCAAAATTTCTTGAAAATTCTTCTTTAAGTTTTATCTAACCAGTAGTAAGTTTATTGAAAACTTCCAGAAACCCCACATCCAAATGACCTTCAGTATGAAGAAAGTATATGGAAATTTAAGGTCAATTTATTACAGTCTTCAACATTTATTCAAAGTGATGTAATAAAGAAGGAAGTAAAAGGAAATAAGGCAATCCATTACTTAATTACCCAAAAGACCTGTGATCCTAATACCCCTTTTATTGTTATATTCTGGAAGGACTCATTGTGAGATGCTACTGAAAATAAAATTTAGGCAGTGGTAAGCCACAAACATGCCACTACTGAAGGCAAATCAGACTTTTTAAAAAGCAAACAACATTAGAAACTTCATTTTAGAACTTTTATGTAAACTTCCTTATTTCCTAATAGCTGGCAAAAGAGTCATTATCATGCATGTATTCTATATACTGAGAAAACCATTAATAAAACCATTTCTTTAAAATAGGTAAACAACAAATATCCTATTTTTCCTCTTTGTCACAGAACCGAAATGATAATCTCTTGCACTCTTTATGTTTTACTGAAAGAAGAAAATACTGAAAAAATAGTGGATATCACATTGTGAGAATTCAAGATTCTCACATAATTCTGCTCTGTAATGCTGTGACATTTATTAATATAAATTATAACTCTTCCTAGGCTTTTATAAAAAAAATAGAATTAGTATACTCTTTCTCTTTTATTGTGCTGAAGACTGTACACAGTCAATCCATACCAGTCTCCAGATTATTTTCTACTATGGTAAGTTCATTAAGACTCAGCTCACCTAAGCCCAGAAGATCATAATTTAATAGTAAATTTTCTTGGCATGTAATGTATTCTCAACACATCTTCTGAAGAGTGAGAGAAAAACACTCAGATCTCAACTAATTTCATGTTGTAGTATCACTCACAAGAAAATATCCCATATACTGAAAAGAATTTTATTGTCATGACTGGGAATGATGAATCTTTAAAGTTGCAGTTATATCATTTACAAATCAAATTGTGAGATCAAATGCTATCAAGTGTGGAAACCTCTGTTGTTCTCACATTTATTTGCAATAAACAGCTGGATTCTTATGAAAATAAAAGCCTAGGCCCAATAATCAAGATGTATAGTTAAGTCCCAGTAAGGAATTTTGTTTGTTTGATTACCCATTCCTGTGACAAAGTCTGGTTCTTACAGACAGTTAAATGAATAGGAAAAATCAAAGCAATAATTAATGTGCATTTGTCATGGTTTCTATGGCAATTGAAATATACACTACAAAGACAATTTTTCTCATCTATTAGATTCTTAATTTGATACAACCTAGTCATCTGAAATGTAACCTCAGCTGAAAATTGCCTAAATCGTATTGGAAAATGGGCATGACTGGGGGGTATTGTCTTGATGATTAATTAAGACAGAAAAGCTCATCCCACTATCTGTGGCATCGTAAATATAGAGGCAGTCCTGGATTGTACAGGAAAGGTAGCTGTACGTGCATCTGCAAGCAAGCTAGTCAGCCAGCAAGCAACCTTTTCCTTTGAGTTTTACTTTGAATTCCTGCTTGAGTTTTCTGTTTCCCTAATGGGCTGTGACCTGGAAGTATCAGCCAAATAAACTTTCTCCTCCCTAAAATTATTTTTGGTGAGTGAGTTTTACCACAACAACAAAGAGAAAACTTAAGTACTCTATTTGCACAATCTGTGCTGGGTGGTTTAACAATGGTTATCTGCATACTGGCCATCTGAAAACGTAGTATTTCTCAGTTGATAGGGATATAAGCTTCAGCAGTTCCAATCTGGTGCTAAAGAACTACATGTCCCTGAAGGACCACTGATCATCAGTCCACACTGGAAGGCTGCAGACACTGTGCTCTAATATTAGCAAAGGATAACAATAGCATAAACAGGGTAGATGTATTCAGTATCAAGGAGTAAAGGTAGCAAAAATAGCATGAGTTTTCCTTGGGCTTCTTTATATCTGGACTGTACCAGAAGTTGTTGTGCACTCAAGAAGCGTCTTTTCCCCTTAGCTAAGTTATCTTTAAAATATCCTAATAGATTTTTCCATATTTCCTATAGCCATTTTTCTTAGTTGAACCTGGATTCAATCAAGGTTACAACCAAGATTAAATATCACCAAAAGCTTAAAGTGAGACTTGACAGCAAGATATGCAAAGAAACAATGTGAGATACTTTAAATAAAAATAATTATTTTATATTTGCCTATAACTATGAATTATCTGACCATTTCATAGACAAGAAGATAATGGCATGGTTACTTTTATTAAGAATATTGGAATATGACTTGATTTACATCATTCTATAGTTATCACCTTCATACCAATAGATATTGTAGCATGACTTCTGGCCAAGATAAAACTAGGCATTACAGTTTTAATATGACGATTCATTACAATGTGAATGAAGATATGAAAATTTTAATAATCACAGAAAAGATTCACTAGTAATTAAGATTTACTTATTTTTTTTCACTTGGAGAGTCCCCTAGATAAATATGCTGAAGTTTAGTCCTAAAGAGTGAGATAGAGTAATTCCAACGTGAAAGGAAAGCTATTTTAATCATTTATTTCTACTTTATCTTGGGCAGACTTAATGGTTTATTTTACTAAAATTAGCATAATAATGACTTGCCGGGATTGTTGCTAAAATTAAAATGATGAAACGAAATGTAGCTGATTTCCATGTGTCAAATTTCCTAAAAGGATGTGTAGTAGAATTAAAAGCCACCCTTGAAAGCCAATAAGAGGCTGATGTAATGTATTCACTTACATCTTTTAAAAAGAAAATTTATTTCTCTCTGTTAACATTTTCTTAAAGTGCCTTGGCTTACTTTCCAATTCACTCCAGCCTTTCAATTTCCCGAGTGCTTTCCATTTGCCTGGACTTAGTAAAGAGAGATAGTAAAAATGGTTTAAGCATTATAGTAATTTTCATGACAGCATAGGATTATTTCAAAGTAGATAAAAGGAGATAATCCAGTTAAAATTTTATTTTAAATCTACATTGGAATTTGTAGATATAAGAGTTCACAGAAGTGGAAGACTCTTCTTGGATGTAAGGTCATTTAAACAGCAGATTTTAATGGAAAAGATTTCATGATACATCCAGGTTTCACGCAATAAAGGGCAGAATTGATTCTGTGCTCAAAGTCTTTGTTAGATCTTTGTCCCCACTTAGATCCTGTAAAAAAATGTGAAAGGAAAATATTATTTTTTTCATTATAATTAACATCTGGTCAGTGAAACCTTAGGGAATTTTTTTTTTTAAGTCATTGATCTCAAAAGGGAAATGAGATTCTTGAGTATTTTTGGCTCAAACTAAATTACATTTTAATTTTCTGTACAAGTTCTTCATTGGTTGATGAATAAGGTTATACTTATTTGGAATAAAGTTAACATAAAATAAAAAGGACTATGTGGTTATAATAGTCTCAGTTTAATGTAATGCCAGTTTTGTTTAAGGAAATGAATTTGACCATAATATTAGCTTCAGTTTAGACTAACATCAGGTTTTAAATGTATTATAGGAAAGAACTCTGACCTTATTATATTATTTATGTTTATATTCTTATTATTGTATGAATACATATTTGAATGAATTATAAAACTGTGAACATGATTGCAGCCATATTATATAGATATATTGAATGTGACTAACTTTGAAGAGTGGCATGAGGTAGAAGGAAAGTATTTTATAATAGGTTTTTATACATTTAGTATCTTGTATATTTTCATCACAGAAAATATTTATGCATGATGGTAGAATAATTTTAAGTAAAAAATGAAGTAATTACATTTATCTTAATATGCTAAGTTTTTTTTGCCTTGAAAGAATGGTGATCTTGTCGTTCAGCAAACTGTTTTTCATTAATAATGATAACTTTTAAAAATCTGACTTCAAATTTTCATGTTTTTCAAGAAAATCATTTTGTTAATATAAAGATAAACAAATTATTATCAGAGCTGTAGCATTTAAAACATTTTAGAACTAATAGTTGATTTCTAGTTTATTCTTAGCTTTCTCATATCAAAGTACAATTTTTATACTACCTAAATTTACACATATTTAAAGACCAAGACTTTGTTATAAACAAATTATATGAGCACAGTTACAAAAAGAAAATATACAAGTCCAGTTTGAATGATGTTATTTCCTGATATTAATTAGTACAACAAACTTAAGTTTGAGTATCCAATGATTTTTTTTGTTTATTGTATATATATATATACCATATATGTATATATATATATGGTATCACATAATTTCTATAACTGATGCATTACAATTTATAATGGTTGTTAATTTAATTTCTATAGATATAACTTGACCTAACTTAGAATTTGAAGAGGGTGTCAATAAGGAAATCTTGGGTTGAAGATTAGAGCATATCTGTGATAGGAAATAGTTTGAATAGTATAAGGGTGAAGAAAGAAAGAAAGCAGCATATCTCTATTTCTTTTTGCTCTTAATTGATGTGGGATTTCCCTCTGTATGCTGTGATTGCCATTAATGAAGAAAGAATTGCTTTGAACCTATATCAGAGCAGGGTGGGGCAAAGCAGAGCTAGATGGGGAGGACTGGAATGGATGCTGAGAGAAAGAAGGGTGGAGTCAGAGAGAAGCCATGAAGCCCTCTAGAGACAGATGCTGGAAACTTTAACTGGTAAGCCACAGCCATGTGACGATATACAGATTAATAGAAATGGGTTAAAATAATATAAGAGTTAGCCAATAAGAAGCTAGAGCTAATGGGCCAAGCAGTGATTTAATTAATATAGTTTCTGTGTGATTATTTTGGGTATGAGCTAGCCAGGCGACTGGGAACCAAAAAGCAACCTCCCCCCAACACTTAATCATGGGTTTGATGGATTAGCTGATTCAAGCACCTACAATTTTGATTTCCCTACCTGGTATTAGGAGATAAATAAATCCCTTTCTTTTATGTTGCTCTTTGTGAATAAGGGCATTTATCATAGAAACAGAAATGACAAAGTATTTTTTTAATTTTTTTATAAAATGAAAAAATTATAAATTCTGCATTTTAAATTTTTGATTGCTTTCATATACAATCAATATTTGTGATTTGTATTTTAATACCTTCATTCTAATATTCTTTTTATAAGGTGACATCGAAACTGAACAATACAATGAATATATAAATTCAATTTTGCATATATAATTTTAATTTTGATGCTCTTGTGACCAATCTAGAAACATCTTCCATATTTATAATAAAAAACAAAGGATTAATGTATTTTAGAGACTGCTCCCTTAATTTGTATAGTAAATCTTATCCAATATTACATTTATATTAAGTATTATCAATTAAATGTCATAATGAGTAGAATAATTGCTTTCCTTGAATTGTTTTTCATTTAATTAAATTTAAATTACTTTCAATTTCTTATAAACACTGTCTTAATATTTATAATTTAATTTTTGGCTTTTACACTGATGTATTTCAATAAATGAGATAAATAAAATTTACTCACTAATAGTTTAGCAAGACAATGATTGGAAATCTGTCTTGTATTGGCAGTGTCTGGAGCCTTTGAATTTGTGGTAAACATCTAGTTTCAATATTGGGCTTGTTTTATACACTGCAATTTTTTTTTTTTTTTTGATTTTTCGAGACAGGCTTTCCCTGTGGCTTTGGAGCCTGTCCTGGAACTAGCTCTGTAGACCAGGGTGGTCTCGAACTCACAGAGATCCACCTGCCTCTGCCTCCCAAGTGCTGGGATTAAAGGCGTGCGCCACCACCGCCCGGCTACTGCAATTATTTCTTAAATGTTCTACTTGAGACAAATAACTAACCTAGTATGTGGGTGACATACAAAGAAAATAAGGAATTCTAAGAAAAGAATTTTACCCCAGGAATTTACAGGTCAAGACAGTATCACCTCCTAGTATCAAGAAAACTACATTAAATAAAACTGGATACATAGAAACCTTGATTGCAGAAATCATACTCACTTTAAATTGCCTTTTTTTCAGTTTGGATGCTCACCTTACTAGACCTGGATGGAGGTGGGTGGTCCTCGGACTTCCCACCGGGCAGGGAACCCTGATTGCTCTTTGGACTGACGAGGGAGGGGGACTTGATTGGAGGAGGGGGAGAGAAAGGGGAGGCGGCTAGGGGGAAGAGACAGAAATCTTTAATAAATAAATAAATAAATTGCCTTTTTTTGTCAAAAGTACGATAATCACAAAGAAACATGGAGATTTCTGTAGCATTTCATTACATTATTCATGTTTTAGCATCCTACTAAATTATTGCAGTGCTCTATATATCTCTAAAATGAATATGTAAAGATGCCTAATTTGATGAGTGCAGATATTTTCTCAACAAAATTAGTTCTTAGAGATTTTTTCATAATCACTCTGTCTTTAATTATTCAAGTATTGTCACTGATTTATTCTTTCATTAGTGAGTTTTCTCACTCAATATATGACTCTCTAAAAGGAGTAGGCATTTGCCTTATTAGATCATATAGCACTAGCAACCTATGTAAGCACTGATAGACAGCATACACTGTGTTTCCTGGGAGATTTAATCTGTTGATGACTTGGTTGTTTCTACCAAGTTCCACTGTGTCTCTGTTCAGGATTGGAGTTCATCTGTGCAGGTGCATGTGGAGATGCAAGTTAACCTCAAAATATCTATTCTAATTTCATCTTTGTCAATGTAATAAAGGCAACTTGGTAGGGGAAGGGATATATTCATTTTAGTTGACTGGTTCTATTCCCTAATTGAGGGAAGTCGGGACAGAACCTGAAGCAGTAACTTGAGAAAGAAAACACTGTTTGTGCTCTTGCTTACTCATGCCAAGTTAACATTCTAATAAAGCCCAGGACCACTTGCTCAGGCGGCAGTATTGTGCACCACAGACAGGGCCTTCTTTCATAAATTAGCAACCAAGGCAATAATCTAAAGACATACTCTCAGATCAATCTGTCAAATCTAGGTTGTATCAACTAAACAGCTGAAGTTGATTTGCACATTGCTTTATTTTCTCGGTCTTTTCTCTTCCTAAACACTGGCTTATCAGTAAGTTCCCAATTTGGAATAAATTGTATCGGTGAAGATCTGGAGCCACTAAACCTCCTTTTCTTTCCCCTGTCCATATCATTTACCTTAAATGTGTGTGTCATTCCCAGCTTAAATGTGGGTGCTAGGGATCCAGAGTCACCTCCATCTCCTCACGCTTTCACAGCAAGCACTCCCCCTTAGCTGACCAATGTATGATGGGAACAACTGATGAATCTCTTTCAGTTTTGAAGGCTGAAAAATTAGATTCCACTTCTTTGAAAGAAGAATTGCAAAAGCAATTAGAGATCAATTTTTCAGTTTTTTTTTCAAATGTCAAGATTTCTGAGCTAAATTAAATGTCTGACTGAGAACCTCAATTTACACTTAAGTAATGGAGTTGAATAGAATCAGGGAAACTGACCTTTGGGTATCAAGCATCTTAGAGACAGGGCTTGATCATCATGATTCTGGATAGACTCAGATTCACAAAATAAATATGTTGATGGAGATACAAGCAATATTACTGAAATAAACTTTAGTTAGTTCACACCAGTTCAGTGAATTCAGTAAGTTACTGGAAGAGATTGACTCAAACTCAGAATCCTTTACTATTTCAAACCTGTTTTACTCTTATATGAATTTGTATACAACTGAAATTTATGGAATTAAAATTGTAGGCAGTAATGAAAATTTTGTTTCTGTACACTAATTAGAAGAAAAACATGCCTATATTCCTGTCTTGCCTTGATTGATAATCTTAATGAATATCCATGAATTAGGTTCATAATAAACCATATTATCAGTAATAAATTATAAATTGATGTGTATGTGGCCTAGTGAGGGTAGATGCATTTTTTTCTGGAATGGCTTAGTTGATAGGTAAATTTTAGTAAATCATTCTTGAATACAAGAACACCAAAGAACTAATTGAATATGTATTAAGATACATTGATAATGGGACTGGAAGATGGCTAAATTGGAAAAATGCTTGCTGATAAGACTTGAATACTCACATTTGAATACCCAATACCCATGCTAAAACGGTAAAAATATGGTTGTGGTTATAATTTTGCTACTGAGGAGGCAGAGACTTGAAGATCCGGGGGTTTAACAGGCTAGCCTGATTGACAAGTTCAGGTTCAGTGAGACACGATGTTTCTAAAACATGTAGAGTGCCATGGACAAAGATGCTTGTTGTTAGTCTCTGGCTTCCATATACAGGCACATGTAAGTATACACACAAGTGGCTACATGCACAGGCATATGCATGGGCACACACAAATAACGAGCTGCAATAATCTTTAAATCATAAATCAATTTTAATTTAAAATGGGAGCATTATTTGAGATGAATTATTTAACAGTTACGTAACTGATACATGTAAGGTACCTTTTCTTCTTGGTCACATAGATTTGTACAATCCACACACAATCAGTGTTTTCAAGTGTCAAATAATAGATCAATGTTCTCTAGTGTTAAGTGGCAAATGAAAGAACTCACTTTTACCAAGATTACACATTTGTAGAATTTCAAGACTTTCACCCACAAAGCCAAGCTGCTTTCCACATAAAAACACCAATTTCTGAAGGCCTTTCCTATACTACATTTGTTCTCAACTCTATTACTGCAGAAGCATTTCCTCTTGAGAATTTAGAAGCTTGTTGCCTTGACCCTCATAGCTTTCTCTGATAAGTTAGTGACATTTCTGCCAGTATCAATGTACAAATTTCTGGTTACTTGGGATGCATTTCATCAGACTGAAGGGTTCATTTAGCACAAAAGAAAGAAATTTAATGAATGATAATGAGATACACCTGCTTTATGAAATGTTACATGCCTCATAAATCTTTGACCTGTTAGGATATTAAGAATGGTCCCATTGTTTCCACATAAAACCTCATCTTAAATACAACACTCGACTATTTGGATTTCCTGATTTTTTTTTTTACTAATACCATTATCATTTTTCTTTTTCTTTTTTTAATATATTTTTTTTCTTTTTCTTTTTTTTTATTGAGAATAAGAAAAAAAAGTTTCCGCCTCCTCCCAGCCTCCCATTTCCCTCCCCCTCCCCCC
>NW_026067912.1:13658412-13738253 GCF_014885135.2 Alexandromys fortis | reverse complement strand
ACACTATCCTGAGTGAGGTAACCCAGACCCAAAAAGATGAACATGGGATGTACTCACTCATAATTGGTTTCTAGAGATAAATAAAGGTCACTGAGTCTATAATTTGATCTCCTAAAGAAGCTAAATAAGAAGGTGATCCCAAAGAAAAACATATAGCTATCCTCCTGATTATGGGAAGTAGATAAGATTGCCGGGCAAAAAATGGGATCTTGGGGGTGGGGTGGGAGGGGGTAAGGGGAGATGGGGAGAGAAAAGTGAGAAGGGGAGAAGGGGAGGTTGGGGGGAACTTGGGAAACGGGATGTTTGGGATAAAGGAAGGTTGGATAGGGGAGCAGGGAAGCACACATCTTAATTAAGGGAGCCATCTTAATCGGCAAGAGATTTTGTGCTAGAGGAGCTCCCAGGTGCCCAGGGCGATGTCCCCAGTTAGTTCCTGGGGCAGCTGAGGTCAAAGAACCTGAAATGATCCTATCCTATAGTCATACTGATGGATTTCCTGATTATTTTAAACCCTGTTAAAGTCTCTGAAACAACGACATTGAGTTCTGTGTAATTAGAAAATTTGTGTCCAGAAAGCAGCAAGGGATGAGACTAAGGCTGAACCTTCTCCTGCAAATTATAGATGGCTTACTTAGAGTGTTTTGTCTTGAATCATAGTGTATGTTCATTTGAGTTCTTTTTTTTTTCTAGGCAAGGATAGTTTTACCACATGAGAGTAAGATTTGACAGAATGAGAGCTTGTGACTTACTGAAGGAGTTTTCTAATTCTCCTGTGAACAAAGAATAAGCAAAAGAACAAAATTAGGATCTGGCTTCCTGGTACTGAATAATCACTGTCTCATCGTCTTCAGAGAGCCCACAGCCACGAAGCAAAGCAGCTGTGTTTAGATGAAAAGCTGAAAGAAGTACGGGGGGAAGAAAAAGATAATTGACTATTATTGCCTCTGGTAAAATATGGATTTCAAAACTTACCTGTATTAAATATTTTAATTTTTAAAATTCATTGAAACAACAAAAATAGCAACATACAGGACTTTGAAAATCATATTTTTCAGGCTCCAAAACCACAGAGAAACCTCGTCTCGAAAAACCAAAAAAAAAAAAATTATCTATTTTTTTTTATTGAGAAAAGGAAAAAAAAAGTTTCTGCCTTCTCCCGGCCTCCCATTTCCCTCTCCCTCGTCCCACCCTTCTCCCCCTCTTCCCACTCCTCTGCCCCTCCCTCTCCAGTCCAAAGAGCAGTCAGGGTTCCCTGCCCTGTGGAAAGTCCAAGGTCCTCCCCCCTCCGTCCATGCCTAGGCTGATCTATTTGTTATTTTCAGTGAAGTGATAATTTAATTGGTGCATTCAGAGAACTAAATTTAATTTTTTGTTTCATTCTACATGAATAAATTTGTTACTTATATGATAATGTCAATATGTGTAAATATATAAATAGTAGTATGCATCTAAGCTTATTCTGAATTTTTCTCACTGTTAGGGATCTTAGGTAAGATATTGTGCAGTGTAGAGTTACTGTACAGCATATTGTAGTGCTTACCAATCTATCCTCCTTAATTATGATCTTATCTAAATTTACTTCAACACAAGAATACACAACTGGGACAGGTGATGGATCATTTGGTAAAGTGATTTCTTCCATGCATGAGAATCTGACTTTGATTCCAAGAATCCATATGACAAAATGCAGGCACCACAGTAAGCAACTACAATCCATTTGCTAAGAAAGTAGCAGACAGACAAAATTCTGGTCCTTACTGGATAACTAGCCTAGTCTTCTTGGTGAATGACAATCTAGTGAGGAAATTTGTATATATATTGTCCTTTGGTTTCCATGTTTATACACACATGCCCACAGACACCCACAGACACCCACAGAGTGTGTGTGTGCACACACACATGTGTGAACACACAGAGACACACACATACACACACCACACAAAGAATCCTAGTTTCCTTTCTAATATTGTAATAAAACCTGGCTAAAGCCAGCTTTTGTAGGAAAGGTATCACTTTATCTATATAGTTTAAACGCCATCATGAAGAGAAACCAGGTTAGGAACTCAAGTTAACAACCTGGAGGAAGGAACAGACACAGAGATCATGGAGGAACACTGCTTATTGGCTATAGCTCCATGATAAGATTAGCTTGAGCTTGCTTTTTTTCTACATCCCACCACCACAACCCACCATCTTCCCAGAAGTGGCATCACCCATACTGACTGATCTTTTAATCATCAATTAAGAAATTTATCCAACAGACTTGCCTAAGAACAATTAGATGAAGGCATTTTCTCAATTGAGGTTCAGAGGACCCTAATTATGTCAATTTGGCCAATTTTAAAAAAGGTAAAGAAAAAGAATACATTGGCCAACACATATGCATTATATATACACAAATATTATGGGAACATACATTATAAGCATGCATGAATGTTTTATATAAGGCATGAACATACACACATGCACTTATAAGTAAACACACATGAATACATTTACATAAACACATACATGATACATGGAAAGGCACATTAACTTAAACACATATACACATGTATAAACACACAAATATACTACAAAAATACACACATAGATACTACAAAATCAGTGACCACTTCAGTGAAAAACTTCATAATGGTGTTTTACATGTATTCATAATTTTGAAATGTCATTAAATAAAATGTTATTTTTAAATATTTATCCAAGTATATAATGCTTTACACGATAAGCCATAAAGATGGATTTAATCAATAAGGTCAATATAGTAATCACGTCACTATTGCATAACTCAGACAGCAAAAGCATTCTCTAAAGATTGAAATTGCATTTCCATAATTGTCTATTTCATTTTTTCCAGAGTTAAAGTGTGAGGTTTACATAGTCTAAAAGTGAGAAGTTAATATTATAAGTATGAATTTCAGTAATAAAATTATTTGAAACAGATTAGTTGTCCATAGTATTGAATAGAAGGAAACAAAAACATTGGTCAAGGCTGCTTTGAAAACAATGACCTGGAGACTGAAGGATGTATCTGATGCATCTCATGTCTTCTTTCAAGCCTACATTTTGGTCTCTCTTTCTCTCTAATGAATGCTAATATGCTGTTATGTTAAAAATGGTAGGAAAGATTTAGCTAAGATTTTTTTTTGGAATTCATTCAATCCTCTTGCATAATTACACAAAATATAGAAATAAATTTTAAATGAGCTTCTACAGATGGGATGATTCCAATTGCTTTTAGTGGGAGAAACTCTGTGAGATAGTACGCTTTAATTAGAGTACTATGGAGCAGGAAGGTAATTGCACTTGCAGCATCCTGAGATAGTGATCAGGATCAGCAGCTGGACAAGGTACACTGCATCCTGGAAGTAAGCAACAGCACTAAATGGCATCAAACAAAACAATTATGCCGTGCCTGTGGAATTGAGTAATGGATTAGGGATAGGAGTGTAACAGCAATGGATTTGTTAATTAGGATACTCATCCATCCATCATGCTGTGGGTTAACACTTTCTGCTTTTAGTATATTCTTTAAATGCCCTCATGATTCAGGCTCATGAATGGATATGTCGTTGCCTTACAACCATATCTGTTTTGAAGTTCTTATACTTCATAAAATTGTGTTAGTGAAACTGCCATTTGTATTTAAAAAGTTTTAACACACTTTTAAAATTTTGAATTCATACTTGTCATATTTCTCTTTCTTTATCTCTATTATTTCTCTGTTATCTATGTGTGTATGCATGTGCAAGCTTGTGTGTGTTTGTGTGTGTGTGTGTGTGTGTGTGTTTGTGTATGCAACAATGACAACTGGGGGAAACAAGTTTTCTACATCTTCCATGTGGGTCCTGGAGATTAAACTCAGGATCTCTGGTTTGGTGGCAAGTGCCTTCATCCACTGAACCAACTTCCCACCCTCCGTCTGTAGTTTATTAATATGTTCTCATATATTAAAATATTTTCATATAATTTTCAATGCCTGTTCCTAAATATTTCACACATAGTCTAACTATATGGTTTAGTCATATTAAAATATACATATTTACATATAGGACCTCTTTGCAACCTTAATGATGCAAATTATTATAATATTGAATATATATTTTTGGAATATATATTAAAAATAGAAATATTATGTATGATTTAGACAGTAACATATTAGCATAGTTGATAATTGTGTTCTGCACTAAGCAATATATGCATACATTTTCTTCTTATATTTTAACACTTTGATAATATGCAGATGCCATTACATCACTGTCACACACTGTTGTGGGCCAGAATAAAATTATAGCAGATGAAAGCTGAAATTTATAATATGATCAACTAATCTGGTGAAGGAAATTTATAAGCAAGGCTTATTGAAATATCGCCTATAAATACTGATTGCTACTGTCTGTAAATTCACATTTGCAAAGACAGCTGTGGTATCTCCCCAATACTTACACTGTAATGAGAAATCTCATGTGATATTTATGTGTAATCTTATGATTACATCTCAGTCCTATGAGAATGTATATTTCTGGATGATTCAGAAGATGATTCTCACTATGCTGTATAACCTTGATATATAGAAAATATACTAGGATATGCTTCATAAGCAGATCTACCATTCCACAAGTACGGTAAGACACTTAGGCTCTGTTTTTTAACACTGTCTCAGACTACCATAAAGAAAGCAGCAATTTTTTTCTCAGTTCTAAAATGGGCCATATACAGTTAATTGATTCATAACTGCAAGAACAAATTCAAACTAGACAGAGCATCGAAGTGAATGGATCATAATTTCAAAACTTTGCAACTTTGCACAAGGACAGAATTACAGATTTCTGGTTTGTTAAATCAAGGTCTTTTAGATACGGAGACACCTGAATCATTTATTAGTTTCCCTAGTAATTTCCAAGTGATAACAGAAACCAGTAGCCACTCCCTATCAAATTCCTTAGCAATTAACACTCTGCAGAAAATTGTAACCTCAGTTTAGAGTCTACTAAACAGTTAGGTTCAGCTACTTGACTAAACAGGACTATTTTTTAGTCCTAAAATTTATATGGATAACAAGAATAATAAGTAAACAATTAACGAAGTTCAGAGAGAAACAGCTTTAATTGGCAAAGTTTCACATATAGCCAGGTCCACAGAAGATGGTCTGGTTTCACAGCCTTGAATAAAATAATTGCAAACTTTCCTACTCTTTCAGTCCAGTTAACTTGTCCATACAGTCTTGAGAAGGGGGGGGGGGATGTGGATTCAGGAAAAAAAATACATGAGGAAATTATGATAGAGTTGGGAGGGCATGATGCAAGGAACAAACAAGAGTGATTACTTCCATAATATTCAAAACATCTAATAGCTATACCCTAAGACAAACTTCCTGATATTTGGAGCAAACCATCCAATAGCTACAATAGCTACACCTTAGGCCAAACATCTTTTTTTTTTTTTGACCTTGTAGGAGCAATAATAAGCTCGAACTCTCTGTTCTTATGTAAAGATGGAGCACAACCACTTCTATGGACCTCCATACCTACCTGTAATCTGGGACTACTTACAGGTTAAGCAAATGTATCCTCAAACTTGGGACACCATTCAGTGTCAGCCTTTGTCAAAGAATGCTGGAATTCCCACTGCTCTTCACCCTTACGTATGTGTAGCCATGGCTCTACTCATCATTCACTCAAGGTATGCATTATGACCCTGAGAAATAGCTTTGTAACTTTTTAAAAATGTGTATAAAAGCTATGAGAACAGAGAATCAGAATGAGAGAAATGGAAGTAAAGATTAGAGAGTAGTAAAGCTAAATAATTAGAATTAAAGAATTGGAACTAGAGAACAAGAGGTAGAAATAAAAAGTACATGACCCTCAGATCATGTGTGGGAGACTTTCTCCTTTAAATAGGAAATTTCCCCAAAGTCCTCACGTCTTTGAGGGAGTTATTTGCTACCCTTGATGCAGCCCTGGGAGTTGGAGTTCCCAAGCTGCTGAACACTACAACGATGTCTATTCCTCGGTCCTTGTACTTCATGAAAACATATTAGTGAACCTATCATTAGTATTTTAATTATATATTAGTGTAGACGGAGACACTGTTATTGTATAAATGTGCGAGGCTGTCTAGATCAGGAGCAGTTAGAGCTGTTATCTTAGGGTCATTGTCAGAAAACACTGACCTTGTGTAAACCTTATAATGCCATTGATGTGAATTACCATCAAGTTAATTCAATGAGAAATTGCATGTTGTCATAGGCATTGCTCTGTGAAACAAAAAGCTGTTATTACTGCTAAAATGGCGACTACTTTATCCTGGCTCTAAATAACTACAAATCTGTATTATTAAGAAAACTGTGATTAATTCTAATTGCTTAAGCATGCAGTAACATTTTTTGAGTTCTAATTTTTAAACTCTGTAAAATCTTCATTGAAAAAAAATATGAAGATGCTATAACGTTTATCTTCCAAAGAGTCAGTGGATTATTAGAAAGAAACAGTTTTCTGAGCAATAGGGCAATTGCACATATGAAGTCAGTGCTTGTGGCAATAGGCACAAGATCTACTCAGACTCAAGTTAGATAAAACTCCCAACATGAAGGCATGATGTGGTATGAATCCCTATCCTTAATGAGGAATTGACAATTAACAGCTGCCAAATATGGTAGATTTAGTTTTAGTTAGAAGTATGACCACTCTAAGTATAACATAATTCAGTTCATATCCACACATCAATAATTATACATACCTTGTTGGGTTTTATAATCATGAGGAGACAAAGATATGGAAGCCCTGGATATTGGGTGTAGGTGGGGCCAAGAAGGAGAGTAAAATGTACAAAATATAACCTAAGAAATTCTCAAGACATTAATGAAAATGATTCTTTATAAAACAATATCCTCAGATTATGAACTAGAATGTCATAAATTGCTACAACCATAAAACTTTGCATATTAGAGATTTTCCTCATATACAAGAGCTGACAAATCACGTGGGGAGTTAATATGTATCAAAAATATGCATTCTTCCATAGCAAACATTGTCATTGAATAGGAGTTCTCTTTTTTTAAGATGGCTTATACATCCACAGTTCCAAGTACAAAATAGACTTTTAAAAATACAATGCTTGAATAAGTACATTTGTGCATATTAATCCATAATATTATTTTATGATAATTATTTCATATTTTAAATATCAAAAGTATATTGCTGCTGAAATACTGAATTTGCTGTACATAGATTGAAGGTAATGCTTTCTTTTAATATATGTAATTAAACAAATTTCATTTTGGCTTTTCCCTATCACTTAATCAATAAAATAAAATAAAATAAAATAAAATAAGGCAATTAAATTTTGAAAAGTGTGACACTAGATACTTCTAAAAATAGCCCATATGATAATATTAATATAAATACCGTAACAATACACTGAAGAATTTCCCAAGATTGATTTTGTATCTTGACCTTAATCATGTTAACAATTCTTCAGATATAAATGTGAAGTAGTTAAATGAGGCCATAATATGTAGGATTATAGTAGTGATTGTAATACCCCTCCATAGGGAGGGCAAAAAATTCCCACCAAGCATTGACCCCCCTCCCCAAGGGAGGATCAAGACCACTCCCACAGGCTATTTAGGCTGTAGCCCAGAAAAGGAACACATGGTCTCTGGGTTTCACATGGTCTACGTGCTCTCTTCCCCTTGCCATGCTTTTCCAGGCCACCTGATAGCACTGTATTAATTAAACATGGGTATCTTTTATTTAGTCTAATTTGGGCTACTTGGAATCATTTGCTTTGGCAGAAAGGCTTGTCTTAAGAAATATTCCTTCCAGAGTGGTTGCACAAGTTTGCATTCCCACCAGCAATGGATGAGTGTACCCCTTTCTTCACAACCTCTCCAGCAAAGGCTATCATTGGTGTTTTTGATTTTCGCCATTCTGACAGGTGTAAGATGGTATCTTAAAGTTGTCTTGATTTGCATTTCCCTGATCGCTAAGGAAGTTGAGCATGACCTTAAGTGTCTTTTGGCCATTTGAACTTCTTCTGTTGAGAGATCTCTGTTCAACTCAGTGCCCCATTTTACAATTGGGTTGATTAGCCTTTTACGGTCTAGTTTCTTGAGTTCTTTATATATTTTGGAGATCAGACCTTTGTCAGTTGTGGGGTTGGTGAAGATCTTCTCCCAGTCAGTGGGTTGCCTTTCTGTCTTAGCAACAGTGTCCTTTGCTTTACAGAAGCTTCTCAGTCTCAGGAGGTCCCATTTATTCAATGAGGCCCTTACTGTCTGTGCTGCTGGGGTTATACGTAGGAAGTGGAATGGCAACGGGTTTTTGATTCTACTGGACCTATTGGTTTCGTGGGAGCCTAGGCAGTTTCGTGGATGCTCACCTTACTAGACCTGGATGGAGGTGGGTGGTCCTTGGACTTCCCACAGGGCAGAGAACCCTGATTGCTTTTTGGGCTGACGAGGGAGGGGGACTTGATTGGGGGAGGGGGAGGGAAAGGGGAGGCGGCGGTGGGGAAGAGACAGAAATCTTTAATAAATAAATAAATTAATTAAAAAAATATTTAAAAAAAGACTAGAAGCTTGGTGTTGAACACTTGGCGAAAAAAAAAAAAGAGAAATATTCCTAACAGTGATTTTTTCTTTGCTCTTTGCACTGTATACATGATCTACAATTAAGCATTTATGAACATTTGTGTTTCCTTTTCTTTTTATAATTTTATTACTTTAAAAAATACCAATACAATTTCCTACTTTTTCCCCTTCTCCCACTTCTGTCCCACTCCTTCCACACATCCTCTTCTCATCTCCCTCCAATCTTAAGAGAGGGCAAGGAGCTCTGCCCTGTGGAAAGTCTAAGGCCATCCCCATTACATCCAGGTTAAACAAGGTATACATCCAAAGAGAATAGGATCCCAAAAAAGACAGTACATGCAGCAGAGACTAATCCCAGTGCCATTGTCATTGGCCCCTCAGTCTGCCCCAACTGTCAACCACATTCAGAGGAACTAGTTTGATTGATCCCATGCTCGTTCATTCCCAGTCCAGTTGGAGTTGGTGAGCTCCCAAGCTCAGGCACATTGTCTCAGTGGTCTTGACTTCCTTGCTCATACTCTCATTCCTTCCGCTCTTCAAGTGGACCTTGGGTGCTCAGTCCAGTGTTCTGATGTGGGTCTTTGCCTCTATTTCCATCATTGTTGGATGAAGGTTCTATAGTGGTATTTAAGATAATCATCAGTCTGACTACAGGACAAGGCCAGTTCAGGAACTCTCTCCTCTATTGTTTAGGGTCTTAGCTGGGTCATCTTTGTGGATTCCTGGGATTTTTTTCTGGAGCCAGCTTTCTTGCTAACCCCAAAATGGCTCCCTCAATTAAGATATCTCTTTCCTTGCTCTCATATCTGTCCTTCCTCCATCTCAACTATCCCATGCCACCAAGCTCTTCCCAACCCTTCCATTCTCCCCTCCTCTTCCTCTTCTCCCCTTCCTTCTACCCCAACCCCATGCTCCCAAATTTTGTCAGGCGATCTTGTCTGCTTCAAATTTCTGGATATTAATCCATACACTTATGAACACCTGATTTCAACAAAGAAACTAAAATAATACAATGGAGAAAAGAAGGCAATCTTCAATAAATTGTGCTGGTATAACTGGATGTGACTCTGTAGAAGAATAAAAATAGATCCATATCTATCACTATGCATAAAACTCAAGTCCAAATGTAAAAGACCTCAATATAAATCCGACCAAAATAAACCTGATAGAAGAGAAAGTGGGAAGTAGCCTTCAATACATGGGCACAGGAGACCACTTTTTTAATATAACCCAAGTAGAACAGACAATAATAAACTGAGAAGTTTCTGTAAAGCAAAAGACACAGTCAATATGACAAAAAGGCAACCCGTTGAATGAGAGAATATCTTCACCAACCCCACATCAGACAAAGGACTGGTTTCCAAAATAATAAATAACTTGAGAAATTAGACATTAAAATTCCAAATAACCCAATTAAAAATGAGGTACTGAACTAAACCGAGAATTCTGAACAGAAGAATTTTAAATGGTCAAAAGATACTTAAGGACATGTTCAACTTCCTTAGCTATCAGGGAAATGTAAATCAATACAACTTTGAGTCTTTCCTTTTCTTATCTACTGTTCTGGCAAAAATGCTTGGTTTTAATTGTTTATCAATACCTAAGAATGCTGAAATAGTGTGCTTTCTGTCTTAGGGTTAGGAAGGAGCTATTTTTTCTAATATCACCAAAAATGATCTTAGGTTGGAGGAATAATGGCAATAAAATTAGTGAGTACTGTTTGATATAACCCAGGCAAATATATAGAACCCACATTTTCTACTCTTCTATTGTAACACAGCTATGATATATAATATCAAATGACTAAGAATTTTACTTCTGAAAATATTTCAATAATATAATGACAGTGTCCCAAGGCTTTAGTTATTCTGACTATGTAAAAACTTGCGATATTTTTATTGATGGATATGACTTCTCATGAGAAGCACAACTAAGGTGAGAAAGATCATGTTATGTCTAGTTATATTTTGGACGAGCAAGAGAAATTTTCCCTTCTATTTGGCAATGAGATTGCTCTCTATGCAACACTATTTGAATTAAAGGAAACAAGAAACAAGCTTCTCTTGCAGGAAGTACATCTTTGTAGATACACATTTGTGACTGGCTTAGTATTTATGTTTCTTTTTTGATGGTATGCAGAGGAGCTTTCCTGTACCAAAAACACTGTGTAAGCACAAATTCCACATCTGTGTCTTCTGTTGAATGAGTTGTATTTTCGTCAATGAAGCCTTGTTATTAGTTTGTAGCGATCAACCTATAGTCTTGGCTACAGCCTGGGTTGTTTGGAGGTTTATTATCATTTTATAGGTTTTTATTATCTTACTTTAAACCTTTTAAGATAAGTAATTTTAAAGCAGAGGTAAAAACTGACATCTGGAGAGGTTGTGGGGTAAAGGGAACACTCCTGCATTGCTGATGGGAATGCAAGCTGGTACAGTCCATTTGGATGTCAGTGTGGTGATTTCTCAGAAAATTAGGAAACGACCTTCCACAAGTTGGTAGTGTAGTTTTGAAAGACCCCCCAGTGCTGGGGAGACTCTCACTCAAGTCTCGGAATTACACGACCCCCCAGTAACTCACGAGAGACAGTCCTTGTTGCAATCACACGAGGCTTTAATGATGAGACGAGATGGGACCCAGTGCACTGGGGCCGAGACTCATAAACCACGCAAGGGGAGAGTTCGACCCCAAGTGACCGGGAGAAGCGATTTTTAAGGGAAGAAACCACAGCCCAGTGATCCTGAATTGGCAGGGAAGGTGTCACAGAAAATTCCTAAAATACCAGTGAAGATCACAAGGGGTCAACCCCCTGCCTCTCAGGACGACTCCCAAAGTCATAATCAGCTGGTTCCTAAAGCACAGTACAATGACAATCACAAGGGGGTAACTCCCTGTTTCTCAAGATTATTTAAGATTACAATCTAACTTTATCTTTAGCTAGTTCCTGAAACATAGTCACTAAACTGGCTAATCCTAGATTTTTGATTCTTCTGTTCCTGCTTGGATTTTTGACTATTTTCTTCCTGCTGGGGAGGTCTGGATTTATCCAGTCTTTCAGTTTAAAGGGATATCATAGACGAAATATTAAGGCATAGAGTCTTGCTAGAGGAGGTGAGTCACTGGTGAGACTTTTGAGTATTTCTAATGTTACTACTTCCTGTTCATTTTCTGTATCAAGAGTATGGATGAGGGGCTTGAGATTTGGCTCAGAGGTTAAGAGCGTTGCCTGCTCTTCCAAAGGTCCTGAGTTCAAATCCCAGCAACCACATGGTGGCTCATAACCATCTGTAATGACGTCTGGTGCTCTCTTCTGGCCTGTAGGCACACATGTAGACAGAATATTGTATACATAATAAATAAATAAATATTAAAAAAGAGTATGGATGAAAATACGATCATCTGTCTTTGTGACTGTAATCCTGATTGTTGCTATGCCTTACCTGCTATGACGGACTCCATCATTCCGGAACTGTAAGCCAAACTTATTTCTTAAGTTACTTTTTGTCTTTTTATTTTTATCATAAGACTCAAAATACCTAATAGTATTTAATAATTTTAAGTGGTCTTCTTAATATTCTTTGACTAAAATACCTAGACCAAAGAGGAAAACAGAAATACCCATTATCTATATAAACATAGACATAATTGAGATTATTCCCAATAGAAGGATAAGGCAGTGATGTACTATAAATACATGAGAATAGAACTATATCATAGAGATGATGGTTCTTATGTCATAACAATGAAACTATACTTCTTAAAATTATTTTTCATAATTCATGTGAAATAAAATTTAAAAAAAATAATTGAATTCCTAAGTGATTAAATGTCTAATTCATCAAATTTCAAGATAGAGCAGATATTTTAAATTAAGTCTCAGCAGACATTTAAGATTGGTAAATCTCACTTTTCTCCAAATGAAATGTGAACATTAGTGGTAATATTCTTGTAAAAATTTGAAAATATTCAGATCATACTTTGTTTATACCACAGTTCTACTTAATATTTTTTCAACTTATGATTTTAGATAAATATTATACTTACAGTAGATAATACTGTTATAATGTATATATTTTTGATGTTTATATGCTGCTATTTGTACATTATTGCCCGTGTAAACTAGAAGAAAGATTCAAATGCCCTGCAGACAGAGTTGCAGGCAGTTGTGTTCCGCCAAGGAATTGTGGAGACTAAATTTGCATCCTTTGGAAGAGCTACATGCAGTCTTAACTGCAGAGCCACATTTCTCAAACTTAGAGCATACTTTGATATTTAAATTTTGAATTTTTCCATGAATAGAAATATTATATATTATATATATTATTCATTAGAGAATATATACAAAAATTAAATTATGAATCTTCTATGATTTACTTATGTGCACCATAAAATTTGTTTTAAAATGTCCATTTATATAGAGCAAACATTAACTTTTGAACACTTGAGGAATTAAACATGCTACAGTTTATTTTTCAAAACACAGTTAAAAAGCATCTATTGCCCAGTAATTTTCAGCTTCTTTGAAATGTTTTACATGTTTTTTTTTCCTTTTGCTCATTTTGCAGTGTATGTATTTTAATAAACTTCTTACTCAAGGGATTTCAGTGTTTATCCCCTTCTCTGCGAGTCAATCGTTTTTACTCCAGTTTGATATTTGGTTTTAGGTACCTATAGCAGCTGATGCATAAAAAAGTCTATAAATATTTATTCAACAGATAGAAGAATAAATAAATCAAGATGAACTGAATATCCAGAGGCTATTCATAACATATGACCATCATATTTCTCTCTTTATAGACTTAGCTGTATTTATTCACAACTAAAAGAATTTTATTATGTCAGTATATACCTTGACTATATCTCATCCCTTTGGAAAAATTTGATTAATTGACTTACTTTGTGCATCGCTCATCCAGCCCACTGCTGTTTGTACCTGACAGTACTTTGACACTTTAAGGATGGCTCTATAACCGGATGGTATGTGTATTGATTTATTTTCAGTTGTGTCTATTTTTTTATTTTCTCATGTGCTATCATAAATATTTCTCAATTCTCTTTGACTATTCAGTTTATTAATCATTTATACTTTTGCTGACTCTCAATTGTTCTAAGCCTTTTGTTAAATTGTTGATATTCATATCTCAGATTTAAACTATTTAACAGAACACAGATCAATAATCACTATTTTCTATTTGCCAAATATTTTTTATCCCATTTCAATATTTTATTTTAATAATTTATTAATATGATAATAAATTATTGGTGTAAGTTGTGACTCATAAAGTTAAAGTTGCCAGGTAAAGCAAAGCTCAGCTTATGAGAACATTGTTAGTCCTGTGGACTCATCTCTTCCTTTCTAATTGACTCTCAAAAGCCTGCCTAAGGCTTTCATGTTAAGAGTTAGGATTTTAACACGACAATCTGAAGAGCATAGATTCAATACATCTAATGTTGTAATTCATCTATATTGTTAAAAGAGGCAACAGATGAAACACTTTTGCTCTGTAATTTGGCTATTCTTGTTAACATGATAATTATAATACAGCTCAGTGAGGCTCAGTGTGCCTAGTTTCCAAAATTTGCCTTGCAGTGGGTCAAGGTGTGTTTTTGGTTTGGGCTTCTCCTTCTGAAGTAGTCTTTTTACTTGCTTTTAAAAGATAATCTTTAAAATGTGAACTGTATATTGCACAATTAAAAATATATTTAAATGTAAAATTGTTAAAGCAGAGAAATTCTATTTTCCTTTCAATATCATGTTATTCAAACTACAATGTAAACAACCATAATTGTTTTCTTGTGTTTATAAAATAAAAATGTAAACATGGTACCTTTTAAAATGATTGCTTGACAAACGTGAAAGAATACGCTTTTAATGGAACGGTTAAACAAATAATATTCTAAAATACTTTTTAATAAATTATTAATTAATTTTTTTCTTTTATTTTACATTCTGACCAAAGTTTCCCCTCCTTCCTCTCCTCCCATTCCCTCCTCCAACCCCCAATCCTCACCCTTCCCCAGATTCACTCCTCCTCTGTTTCTGTTCAGAAAGTGACAGGCTTCCCATGGTGTCATCAAATCCAGGCATAACAAGTTGAGGCAGGACTTAGCTCCTCCCCTGGTATTAAGGTTTGGCAAGCAACCCAGTATGAGGAATAGGTCTTTGGAAGCCAGCCAAAGCGTTCAAATATAGGCCCTGTTTCCACCACTAGGAGTCCTACAAATAGATAAAACTACATAACTAGCACACATAAACAGAGGTCTAGGTTGGTCCCATGTATGCTCCCTAGCTGTTTATCTCTGAGCTCCTATGAGCCCAGGTTGATTGTTTCTGTGGGTTCCCTTGTGATAACCTTGACCCACTGTACCATACAATACTTCTTTCCCCTCTTCCCTGTGATTCCCCGAGCTAGGTCCACTGCTTTGCTGTGGATCTCTGAAACTCTTTCCTAGTCACTGGATGAAGGCTCTTTGATGACAATTACAGTAGTTACCAATATGCTTACTGTAGAAGACCAGATTTGCTATTCTCTATTGCTAGGAGTCTTAACTGTAGCCATTCTAGTAGATCTGTGGGAATTTCTCTTGTGCCAAGTTTCTACCTGGCTCCAAAATGGTCCCACATCAGGATGTCTCTTTTTTCCTCTCTCGCTCCAAGTCCCCCAGCCCATTTCTTCATGTTGTCAACCCCTGTACTCCCCAGTCTTCCCAGGGAAGTCCATGTGTTCCTGTTGCCTTTTGGACCCTCCTTGACACCTAGCCTCTCTGGGACGGTGGATTATAACATGGTTATCCTTTACTTTACAGCTAATATCCACTTATTTTTGAATACATGGAATATTCTCTTTCTGGGTCTGGGTTATCTCGCTGAGGATGAATTTCTTTTTCTGCTTTCGTCAACTTGTCTTTATTGTTCTGGATGTCTTTGTTTTTAACTGCTAAGCAATATCCCACATTTTCTTTTTCCACTCTTTGGTTGAGGGGCGTCTTGGTTGTTTCCAGGTTCTGGCTATTATGAATAGTGCTGCTATGAATATAGAATAGCAAGTGTCCTTGTGGAATGATAAAGCATTTTTGGGTATATGTTCAAGAGTATTATATCTGGGGCTTGAGGTAGGTTAATTTCCAATTTTATGAGAAACCTCCATATTGATTTCCAAAGTGGCTGTACAAGTTTGTACATAGATTGGCAGTGGGGGAGTGTTTCCTTTTCTCCACATCCTCTCCAGCATAATCTATCATTAGTGTTTTTAATCTGAGATATTCTGACTGGTGTAAAATGGAATCTCAGAGTAATTTTGATTTGCATTTCCATGATGGCTAAGGATGTTGAACAATTCTTTAAGTATTTCGCAGTCACTTGAGAATCTTCCATTGAGAATTCTCTGTTTAGATCTGTACCCCAGTTTTTAATTGGATAATTTGGCTTTTTATTATTTAGTTTCTTGAGTTCTATATATGATTTAGAAACTAGTCCTCTATCAGATGGACTATTATGATTTTATTTCAATTTTGATGTTTATTACTATAAATTTCATGTTTATTTGTAGGCTAAATTTGCTTGGTTATGTGCCCTAATTTTAATAGTACATATTTATAGCCTCTAACAGGATTAATACTAGTCTAAATATGAAATTTATGCAGCTAAAGTTAGGAATGAATAAATGTAAATTTTAGAATGTACAGAATTTCTAATATATATCTTTAGCTAAATTATTCTTTGATTGTATGTAATCAATACTTTTGTGATGATTTTATTTGCCTGCCTCTGCGTGTGTCTGTGAATGTAAATGGATATGTGTGTATGTGTTTGTTTGTGCATGGATGAACAAGTATGTATGTGTGTTGTGTACATGCATAAAAATGCTTATACATCTGCATGTATGCATGTTCATATGCATTTGTGAGTTTATGCATGTTGTATATATTCATATGAATGTGTGTTTATTTGTTCATGCATGTGTGCACATATGTATATACATGCTTTATGAGTGTCTTATATGCATGTGCGTGTATGTAGGAGACATGGAGGTCTTTGTGCTCTCAGATAAGCATACAGGATTGTTCCTTCATGAAAAAGAATGCAGTACTTGTTATCTGCCCGGAATGGTAGGAGTGAATGTGCTTACTAGCCTGATGACTTTAGTACTATTTATGTGCTCAGAGCCATTTCTGGCATCAAGCCTACCACATTTGTTCAATGAATTTATAGAACATATCTTTATGGACTTTTCAAAGACCTTCACAGTAATCATATCTGATCAGTATTTAGCTTAATTTGTTTCTCAGTAAGATGTATGCATGTTTTGTTGAGCACACATGATTGAGATAATTATCATCAGAATCGTTTTCACCAAATTATGTAGTTTGTAAATATACCCAAAACAAGCAACGTTGGGGTCAGACACAAGAAGCTTGAACCAATACCAGCTGCTGAGTCATGCAAAACTGAACTGTCTTACTGTGCCTCTCTGTAGTCTTGTAGAGATTAGAGAGGTACTCATACATTTGAATATGTGTTTCTGCATGTGTATGATTGTGTATGTTTGTATGCACGTGATTTATGTGTGTATGCATGTGTGTGTAAGAATGTATGCATCCATATGCATGTTTGTGTGCTATTATCAAAAATGCTAGGCCAACATTTTACCAGTAAGATTTATCCCTATGTTCCAGAAAAAAGTTTAGAAAACTTTGTTCTAAAAGCAGTAGTGTATTATTTATAAACGTACTGTTTACAAGACTTGCTGAATAAACCCAAAATATTATTTGGTGAATATATATATATATATATATGATCATGTTTCCTGATTTACAAAAGTTCTAACTATAAGGCAATCTCATCAGATTGTATTTTTCCAAGAAGGAAAGTTTAATTAAAACTTTTCAAATTTGTATGTTTAAAAATAATAAAATTTAAGACTTCCCAGAAATCCAATGAACAGCCAAATTAGATCAATATAAATTTAGGCAATATATTTTAACTAAAAAAATAAAAAGTACTATAATGAATTTTAAGTTTAAGAGCTATTTTTTACTAGATGATTGTGTTAATTAAAATATTAAAGTTCCAGAATTTGAAACTAAAGTTGTCACATCATATAACTGGTAGTCTTCTTGTGAAAATACTGTCCTGATAGAACAGTTGTGAGGAACCTAACATTTTGTCTGAAGTTCACCCCAGCCTCTTTCTGCATTTGATTTTTGCTGTGTCTAAGAAGGTAAATTAAATGGAATATAGGACTACTTTACTTGTCTCAAAGATTTTTACTGATATCTAAAGTGATTTTTAGTAGGCAATTCTGCACCTCTCTTTTATTTTCTCTCTTGGCTTTGGTATGTTTGTATCATCATTGATTCGGCTTTTCTATAATAATTATTCTCAATAAATATTTCTAGGAGTAATATAGTGTTCTGCTAGCTGTTATATGCATACTTTGAATGGTATATTTTTAATTAAGATGTATTGCTGTGCTCCTTTTCACCCTATGGGTGATGAATAAGTTAATGAAACAAATTTATTGCCTTATTTTCTGAATCTAAGGTTGATGGAAGGATTTGATCAAAATTGATTTTACTCAGTATCAGTGTCTGCTTACACTGGGCATGGCATAATAATGAAATATATATATTTCATTATTAATGATTTTTGAAGTTTCAGGTTATTTCTCAAGGGAACACACCCACTGACTTAATCTTTCAGATCTCTCCACCTGGAACCCAGGGCAGGTATTGAGATTTTTTATTAGAGTAGTTTATATAAACTTTCTATTCTTCTAAATTGATTATATTTTGAAAAAAAAACACACAAACAGGGAGAGAGGTATCCTCCATACCTTGGTGATGAGGTATTATCCTTCAAGAACAGTATATTATATAAATTAAAGGAAGAGGTGACATCGGGTAAGATCCCACATAGCTAAGTTTCCAACTCATAAAATGAATTAAAGAAAAATGTAGATCCAGGTGTGGTGGTACCTTTAATCCTACCAGAGGAAAGGCAGAGGCTGGGAGATCTGAGTTTGAGGTAAGCCTTGTATAGAGATCCAATTTCAGGGTAGCCAAGCTTAGCCAGTTAAGACAGAAAGCTGGTCAAGGTATAATTGAAGAAGGCGTTCCATGTTCCAGTTAAGCAGCAGATCTTAGCAGCTTTGGCTGCATGGTTTTAGAGTTAAGGATAGAAGGAAAGGGCTATAGATTTTTCCCTAAATAAAACTGCTGATGTTGGGAATGAAGCAGGGGTGTCCCTGAGTAGAGAACTAAAGAGGCTATTGTGTGAAACTGTGAAGTTGAAGCCTGAATTGCCTTGAATCTACCAATATTTTAGAGATGGAAGAGCTATGGGATACTATAGTAAATAGAGGTTACAAAAAACTATATGATTTACAGTGTGTTAAAAATATATGCAGGCTAAAAGTTAAAGTTCTTAAAGTAAAAAACAGAAAGAAAGGAAGAAAGGAAGAAAGAAAGAAAGAAAGAAAGAAAGAAAGAAAGAAAGAAAGAAAAAGAGATTAAGGAAAGAATGAGAATAGTTGGGTGTTGTAGTACACACCTTTAATCCTAACACTTGGGAGGCAGAGGTAGATTGACCTCTATGACTTCAAGAGGCAGAGGTAGATTGACCTCTGTGGCTTTGAGGTGTGATACTACACACCTTTAACCCCAATGCCTGTGAGGCAAACGCCAAGGAGCCTGCCAGCATACTTTGTATGCCAAGGAGCATGCTGAATTTTTCCCAGTAAGCCACCACCTCGTAGTGCTACACAGGTTATTAGAAATAGGTTAATCAAGATGTGAATATTTGCCAATAAGAGACTAGAACTAACGGGCCAGGCAGTGTTTAAAAGAATACAATTTATGTGTTGTTATTTTGGGTCATAAGCTAGCCCTACAGGAGCCAGGAGGGGCAAAAAGCAGACCTGCCTGCAGCTCCTTCTTTTTACTAGAAATGGGTTAATCAAGATGTGAGAATTAGCCAATAAGAGGCTAGAACTAATGAGCCAAGCAGTGTTTAAATGAATACAGTGTGTGTGTGTGTGTTGTTATTTCCAGGGCTAAGATAGCTGTGTGGGAGCCTGGCGGGATGAAAAGCAGGCCTGCTCGCCTCATCACTACAGGATACATGTTGAAGAAAACTGCAAACAAGGAGTGAGAAAGAAGTGTGTTGCAGCAACAAACTGAATGGAGTTGGAGACCTGAAGAGCATTGACATCAGACACAGAAATTAAGATGTTGGAAATTGTTCAGCTAGTTTTAGTCTTTTTTTTGGGGGGGGTTCATTATTTTCTTGATATGCTGACTTCTTGTGTTTTGGAGTAGTAACGTATATATTATGCCGTTTTATGTGGGAAGTATATGATCTACATTTTTATTTTTTTATTTTTATTTATTTATTTATTAATTAAAGATTTCTGTCTCTTCCCCACCGCNAAGAACAATCAGGGTTCCCTGCCCTGTGGGAAGTCCAAGGACCACCCACCTCCATTCAGGCCTAGTAAGGTGAGCATCCAAACTGCCTAGGCTCCCACAAAGCCAATACGTGCAGTAGGATCAAAAACCCATTGCCATTGTTCTTGAGGATTTTTATAGGTAATTATAATTAAGGTTGTATGAGCCTCAGAAAAGACCTTGAACTTTAGACTTCAAAAGCTTGTTGAGACTGTGGTAGACTTAAGATGTATGAGAAATAATTGGCAGCCTTATTAGAAAGAGAGAAGATAAAATGTGACGCAAATCCAAGTGCCCCCCTGAATCCCATAGAGCTTTCTTGAGCTGAGTTGGACCAATTTAAATGGTTCAGGCAACAGGCATCAGCTTGTGTTAGAAATCTTCCTTCAGCAATGGGCATTTTCTGCTGACCACCTTTTTTTTTTTTAGCATTCAATATGTTCAGCAACTAGATTGATGCTTTGTTCCTTGTGGGAAGTCAGAATGAAATTTCACAGCATCAGACAGAATGGAGGTCTGTGAAATGATCACTCTGCTGCCTGTTCTATCATAAACCAGTGACGTGTTAAAAGCCCTCCCAAAGTTTTCTTATCCCATTGTCAATGAGTATAAACACCAAAATCCAAGCATTCTGGAATTCCAGTATAACACAGCTGTTTTCATTCTCTCTTTCTACCCCAAGGTAACCTCTTTTTTTTCCTTATTAAATGGTTTTTTGAAACAGGAAACACAAGCCATGTTCTAAAGCATTGTGTTCCCTTCTTTAAATGAATCAGACCATTTTGCACTAATGGTGCATTTTAAGTTCATCCTTGCTCTAGAGCTTGGATGTGAGAGACCCATTGCCCCAGTGTCACAGTTCATTGCCATTTTTGTGTCTTTATTCATTGATTGTAGAGGCTTCTTAATATTCTCTTTGCATTCTATTAAAAATTAATAAACTTTTCACTTTCTGGAAGCCCTTGAGACATTTTAATTCTTTCCCATCTATGAGCAATATTTTTATCTGACTGCATCATCTAATGATAAAGTACCATAGAGTAATTTTGTGAGTGTGTATGTGTGTATTTGTCAATAGATACAATATCAGTAAGGACAATGACTCAGGGTCAGTATCCAATCAATATTTGTGAACAAAGTAAAAGAAGGTGGAGTGAATGAATAGTAAAATTTTTTCCTGCTATGTAAGTTTGTATAAAATTAATAACAAAAATGTGATTAATAACAAAAAATGATGATAAAATAAAGTTTACCATATATTGCTAAACTCATATCATCATGGTGAATTATCCTAATAGGTAGATAATTGTCCTAAATAAATAACTACTTATTAAAAAATTTTCAACGAATTGAAAATATCTGCACATTCACCAGTGAATTGCTTACATGAGGACAGTCATTACTGAGCAATCTCCATGACTAACACAAAGGAATAAGGAAATGTAACGGCTCTCTCTGAACAGCACTCACCTCAAATTATGGCATTAATTATGTTTTGCTTATTCATTTTATGTTTTTATTAGTCAATACATAAAACTAGTTCCTAGAGAAAATTAATTTACTACCAAGGGTAGTGGTTTAAAAATAGCTTAATTAGGTTAGCTAATATATATATATATATATATATATACACAATATATATGTACATGAATATGTGTAAATGTATATATATATATATAAAACAATTTCTGATAATAAATTATGAAAGTATAAAATTTCTCATACATTATGTTTATTTGAAAATTTTTCTGCTTATCAAGGTTTTTATATTGAACCCTTTAAACCTAAGAGAATAGCATTTTTGTAATGTAATTAAATTTTATATTAACATAAAATTTTACATATTATAAATCAAACTTGTCTTTCAATTTTGTCATTTAAAACTTGGTCCCATTTTTTTGTTTTTGTTTTTTTGTTTGTTTGTTTGTCTTTCAAGACAGGTTTCTCTGTATAGCTTTGGCTGTTCTCAAACTCACTGTCTCAACCAGACTGGCCTGAAAACATAGCCTTCCTATGTTCAAGAGGGAAAGTGAAGAAGGTCAAGTTTTAGAACTGGAAAATTTCTCAGGTTAACAAATAAAGTATACTGTTGCTCTTCCAAAGGACCTGAATTCTGTTACTATCTTCCACATCAAGTGACTACAGCTGCTTGTAACTCCTGTTCAAAGGTTTCAGTGTTTTCTTCTGCCATCTTTAGGCATCCAAACACATTATGTGGTACAAATACATGCACACACAATCACATGCACACACACACACGTGTGTGTAGGCACACATGCACAAATGCAGATATAAATAAGTAAATACCAAAATAAATTGATAAATTGAATTTCTATATACCATAGATAGACAATAATAATACTGTACTGCTATACAATATATGAATTCAAATGCTATCTGTTTATTTATTAAATTAATTTTTCCAAGGGTAGTTTTCCTATTTAAACTAGTACACAAACTTACTAACTGTACAATAAACAAAGAAAAACATGGCAACAAACCCTATGTCACAACATAACTCTTATGTACAGAAAAGAATCTCATTGTGATTTAAATACTGGCACACATCCTTAGAAAGAAGCTAGTGATATGCTTCATTGTTTCAAGGAGGGCTTGTTCATCCCCACTGCCCAGAACTGAAATAATCACACAGAAACCATATTATTGAAATCACTACTTGGTCCATTAGCTCTAACTTCTTATTTGCAAACTCTTAATCTTAATTTAACCCATATCCATTAATCTGTGCATCATCATAAGGTTGTGGCCTACCAGCAAAGTTTCAGTGCATCTGTCTCTGATGGCAGCTTTATATCTTATCTCTGACTCTGCTTCCTTTCTCCCAACATTCATTTTAGTTTTCACTGCCTAGTTCTTTCTGTCCTGATCTGCTATAGGCTCAACGCAGTCCTTTATTAACCAATGGTATTCACAGCATACAGAGGGGGATCCCTCATCACTTCATGATTGTTTTGTACATCTTTGATCTTAAAGAATGCTAGTATGTCCCTTATCTGTTATATCTTTTCACACTGGTTTTCTACAAGACATTAAGCCAAAGCAAATTGAACTTCCAACAGAATAAAATTTGACTCAAAAGCAGAAATTTCTTCCAGTTCTAAAATATTAATGATTTTCATTTTAAGTAAGTGATGAACAGTCTCTAATCTGTCAAATGTAGTCTTTTGTATGTTTCATCTGACCTCTGATTCAGAAGGTTTATTTTATGAAAAATGCCACATAATACTTCAAAGTATGTGAAAATTTATTAAACGCAAATTTCAGTAACAATAATTAAACTATTATGAGAAAAATACAGTAATTTCTAATTTCAATGTAAGAATATATAGGATCGATACACATTTTGTCCTTTCATCCAAAGACTTCTGGGAGTTCTGCTATAGATAGACTCTGATAAATCAAGACCTGCAAGTGTTTGAGGTTTATGAGGAAAGAAGTGGTTATCCCAAAAATTTGGAAATAGAGTATTAGGGAAGTATTATACTATAAAATTTGAATCAGGCCTTATATAATTCCAACATTGAGAAATGTGAGGGAAATAACAAACTCATAAGAAAAAAAATCATCAGAAATGGGAGCCCTTACCTTCTAGGAGGATTGAATGGGGTTATTAGGGATAGGAAGAGTAAAGGGCATATTATGGATGGAGTGTAAGATGAAATTACAAAAAAAAAGGAAAGGAAAAAAGCTAACTTCAAAAAGAATTCTATTTTAAGTTCATTTAAACTTGAATTGTTTAAAATATGGTATCTACTTTCTGAGCTTTACTAGTTATATAAGATAAAATGAATGTTATACCAGTCTACCATGTTGTTTCTAGGGATTATCTGAGTCACCTACCCATTAACTTGGCAATATGAACTTTTATTCTCCCTCAGAAACCTAAGTACATGAGATCACATTGGGAGTACAAACTCTTGTTCTAAAAACTGACCCAAATTAGCCAGGGATGTGTAAAAGAGAAGTGAAAATGTCTTATGATTATCATCCATATATTTTAAATTATTTTACTTCCTCAGTTCAGTATTGACTTGGTGTCTATCAATCTCTTATTGTTTCACAGAGTTTAGACAAAAGTAATTTTTAACATTTATCCCTTGTTACTTATTCTTTCAGCTATGAAGAGGAAAGCTTTGATCTGACTATTCTGCCTTTTTCCTGAACTAACTCAAATATCTGTCATAGTTCTCATCACCTAGAGCTATTTAAATTGCTACATGGGATGAAAACAAGGTCTCTCTTCAAAAGTCTTTGTTTTTGAGCTGTTCAACAAGTCTGGCAATAATTTAATTTTCCCTATAATAGGTAAGTGTACCTTCTATAGAAGGTTATCATTTTTTCTACATTTTTGTATTGGTAAATGTATTCAAGATAAGCAGAATTCAGATTGTAAACTATTTGATATTGTTTCCAAAAATGTCATTTTGCTATAGATGAATCTAGAGTTGGTTAAAAAAAAGGAAAACATTGTCATATACAGTTACAAATAAGGTATATTTACTTCACAGATGCTTAAAAGAGGGAGCTACAGGAATAACGAGATTTAATCATAAAGATGAGGGTGATTGTAAGAGTTTAGAACTTTTCTGATGCAAAGCTTTTGCAAGCAAGAAGAAACTGTGGCATTAAAATCCTGTTTTCTAGATACAATAGTCTAGGGAATGCTACATTTTCAATCTGAACAGAAGTTTATTTTCCTAATCAATTTGCCTATTGGCACATATATTTTTGACTGTAATGAATTTCATTATAAATGAACTACTTTCAGTTATATTATTTTAATTACCTTAATGAGTGAATGTTTACTTTTGCCAAAATGAAATAAATGTTGCTGAAAATAAATTGTTATGTCCACCTTTTGAAGACAAAGTCATGTTTTTATATCTCTAAAAAACTCCAGAAATCTACAAAATCATTATCTGTAACTTTTCTTGAAAACTATCATTCATATTTAGTTATTTACACCTAGTTAGGTATATAGGAAATAAAAAAGATAGATGTGGAATTTTAAATAAAAATCCTATAAATTGTTATATTTGGATGATAAGGGTTTTGTCTAAATAAGAAGATTTAAGTGAAAATGCCAATGAATTATGTTCACCAATGTTTAAGATATTCCTGGGGAGATATTTTTAAAACAATTTTCAGTTTCCAAAGTAGTTTGAACTACTTAGTTATTTAAGGCATCAATTTACTTAAATGCTGGCCTAAGGGTACACAATCTTCAAAAACCATGCCTTACAACTCTCCTTAGTAAAGGGTACTTCTTTCAGAACAGTATTATTACAAAGATAAACTAAATTAAATGAGTTTGGGTTGTGTTTTATATGCTGTTGTACTATTTAAAAATCACATTTTTTATTTTGCATTTTAATAATTGGTTATTTTTATTAGATCTTGAGAATTTCAAATAGTGTATTTAACAAATTTACTCCACTCTCCTTCCCAAAATTATCTTACTGTTTTCACTCATCCTGTCCAATTTACTTTATCATTTTTTATTTTTTTGCGTTTTTATTCTCTCTTAGCATTGAACAGGCCATTTGCATATACCTTATAGTTCCCAGTTTAATTTTTTTATAGTATTCCTGAGTGTACAAACATGTGGACCTCTGAATTTTGGACCTTTACTTGGGATCTTTTCCTTACATGTGCTTATTGTGTCCTATTTAATGCATTTGTTTTGTTTTTAGGTTCTTATATTTTATTTTGATAGATTTTATTATTATCCATTAGAAAACTATATCCTAATATGAGACAAAAATAGGGGAATCCTGATTGGAAGGGAGGTGGAAAAAAAACTGGGAGAATTTGAGGGAGGGGAAAACAAAATCAGGATATATTATGTGAGAAGACAATCTATTTTTAATAAGAAGAAATATAACAATAAAATAATTTGAGGTTTTAGAATATAATTTTGGTTTTAATTTACCTACTTTGTTTATGAATGTATACAACAAAATGCACATTTACAAAATTGTACAACATACATTCATATATATATGCATATATATACATATATATTGGAATACAAGTATGAAGATTCATGCTTTATACCAAAATGTGTTAATAATATATATGTTAAAATTTAAAACACCATTTTGTTCCTGTTTAAAGCTTTCTGTGTATTAATAGTTAAGGCTCCTAAGGGACAATTGTCATCAACAATCTTATTGAGCTATAGAACCTGCATGTTCTGTTTGAGGCTGGACCAAGCTCCTCCCCCTGTATTAAGCTTGAACATGGCATCCAGCTATAGGGAATGGGTTGCAATAAGGTATCTCATCCACCAGAGATAGATCCTGGTCCTCCTGCCAGGTTCCTCACAGACAGTCTAAACTTCACCACTGTCTTCCACTTATGGAAAGCCTATTTATGATACATGGAGGCACGACTACTGTCAGTCTAGAGTTCCTGAGTTTCCACAAGCTTAGTTCAGCTGTCTGTGTAGATTTCTTCCTCATAATCTTGACCTCCCTTGCTCATGTATTCCTTCATACTTCCCTTAGACTAGATTATAAATTATTGACTGATAGCTTAGGCTTATTATTAGATGACTCTTACATTTAACTTAGCCCTTATTTCTATCTATACTTTACCACATGGCTTGGTACCTGTTCTCAGTGTGCCATTCTCATCTTGCTTTTCTGCATTTCTCAATGACTCCCTGACTCTGGCCTTTCTAATCCCAGACATTTCCTCATCTGGTTCTTGTGCTCAATCTCTTTTTGAGCAGTAATTAGCAAATTAGCTTTTTATTAACAAATAAGAGTAACACATATTTATAGCATATAGGAAGATTATTCCATAGCATATTTATGCTTGCCAAATACTTTATTTGACTAATCAACACTATTATTATACTATTATGTACTGACTACCATTTTAGTAATAAATCCATATGCACTACAGAAAGAAAATGAGGATTACCTAAAAAATGTCACAAGTGGATCTGTTAATTTTTAGTCTCCACATTGCATTCAGCTTGTTCTACCCTAGCCTACTGTGAACTCTTGACTATAAAAATAAAAGCAATGTAATGTCTTCTAGTAAGGAAGGATGCTTTAAAGAAATCCCACACTAGCTCAGAAATGAGAAAGAGACAGTTATTTATTTAGGGGTAGATTTACAAATCATAATCCTCTGCTTGAATGGAGATCAGAAACTGATTCCCTTAGCCAGAAAAGTGGCCAGATACATGTAGAAGGATGTGAGCAGGCCTGCTTTTCATCCTGCACGGTTCTCCGCACGGCTAGCTTTACCCAAAATAATTACACGGAAACTGTATTCTTTTAAACACTGTCTGGCCCATTATATCTAGCTTCTTCTTGGCTAACTCTCATATCTTGCTTAACTCATTTCTAATAATCTGTGTATCTTACCGGGAAAGATTCAGCATGTCTGACCTGCATCCATCTTGGGCTGGAGCTTCATCGCGTCTGCTCTGGAGAGGAGCAGCATGGCGTCTGAGCTCACTTCCCTTCTTCTCATCATTCTGTTCTGTCTACTCCACCCACTTAAGGGCTGGCCTATCAAATGGGCCAAGGCAGTTTCTTTATTAACCAATGAAATCAACAAATTGACATATGACCTTCCCACATCAGACACCTGTTCTACATCAGCATATATAGTATAAGAGGCCATGCCCCACTTGGCGGGCAACCACTGCCTGTAAGACTTCCTACAGCATTCTAGTATTTTTTTTTCTAAATTAAATTAATTTATGTGAGTTTTCACTCTAATCAAGTAGCAGAACTACTTTTGGTAAGTTGACTTATATTTATAGGTGACTTACATAATACAGAGATCTCAGTTTAAGGAGCAACACGTAGTCTGTTACCCTAACTGGCAGTCCCCAAAGTTAGAATTCCACCTCCCTGATCACAAGTAGTGCAAATCTCTTTACCAGTTCGTCAACTCTTATTTCCTGAATAAACATTTGTTAAAACATCAGATGCAAGTCTTTTTTTTTATCATAAAGTTGATGTCAGACACAAGTCTCATACAGAACACTGACAGATGTACCCCTTCATGGTACGACATGCATGCCTGCAGAGAAATGAGCAGAAGATCAAGATTAGTTCTCAGCATTGAAGATGACTTGAGTAAGTAGAGGCAGAATAAGTAATTTTACTTCTTAAATTTAGAGTGTGAGATTTAAGTGAGTTCCTACATATAGGAATGTATTATTACCTTTGAGCTTCCGTCACAAGCCAGGCAGGCAATGCGCTTAACTGTAAGTTTCCACTGCATGAAAACATTCCATAGTGTTCGTAGATGGTACAACATATTAAGTTAATGCTTAACGTTAGACAAAACAGTTTGCTCTCTAATACGAATAGTTAATACGGTCACAAATCAAGGAAAGCAGATAGTTCAATGGCTACAGTCCATTTCACTAGAGCTTCATTGTGAAGGACTACTTATGCCAACTGTTTGACTATATTAAACAACGGCATTTAGTCTACACTTGAATCCACAGCAATGAATAACACTTAGTTTTATATTGCTACAACCCTAATATTATAATCATCACAAGTCCTTCATAGCTAGCATTATTTAGAAGAATTTCTCAGTGCAGTTCAATCAGCAACCAGCAAACACTTTGCATTTATTGGCTTAGCAAATATATTCTGTTCATTGTTTCTTTAAACAGCTTCTCAGTGTAATTCAGTGCATACTACACTTCTATGCATAGGGCAGTACAAAGCCACTTTCAAATTATATACAGTCGTTGATAATAACAATCTGACACAATTAAAATGTTTTAGGTAAAACTATAAGACATTTTACCAATAGCATCCTTCTCTGAAGAGAAAATTTTGTGCTAACTCAGGATATAGAAATACTCACAAAGGAGCTATCAGATGTGAACAGTCAGACTGTTTGATATCTCAAAATAAAAGTCACTGTCACTTTTGGAAAATAATGTGTTGCTGTATAATTAAGCAATCAGTGCTAGGATGTGGGGAGGATCAGGGAAATTTTTAGGTAATGAAAATAATATGATCAAATATATTGTATATTTTTTTATTTCTAATAAAGAAACAAACACTTACTCTCCTATCACACAATTATACACTCAGTCAAATATCTTATTTAGAACTTAAACCTGAGATCCAGAATTTTTCCCACATTGAAGGTTACTTTTAAAGGCTTTAAAATCCATAAAATCACATACATATGAATCTTGTATTAAGATAGAAACATATCTCAGTGGTTAAGAATGCGCATTACTTTTTCAAATAGCTCAGATTCAGTTTCCAGCTGCCACATAGTGGCTCATAACTGACTGTAACACCAGTTCCCAGGATATTATACCCTATCCTGGTTTCCTCTGCATCAGGAACTTATAAGATATGCATACATACAGCAGGGCAAAAATAATCACACACCAAACACATGGGTATGCAAAACTAGATACTTCATGGATAAGGTATTCACTACTGATCAAGAAACTGTGGGTTTAATTTACAGTAATTGAAAATAAAAGGTAATAAATTTTGGTTTAAGGACACCTTATACATGTCAGGCAGGGTCATTCTAAACAAAGTGATGAACATTGTTTTTCAAGTCTTTTAGATTTGTCTTTCCTTTTTACAATTCATCCTTTAAGAAATTCATACTGGAATTTTAAAATAATATTCTTCATTTTGCCCCCAAATCTTCCATAAAATTCATGAAATATCATTACTTTATTCAAGTATCCTGGTTTTCAGGCTATAAAATGTCTCTAAGCTGTAGGAAGCATAGCATAGAGTAAGCGTTAGAGAAACCAGAATGATTAAGCACATGGGCCTGCTTTCTTCAATGGGAGAAATGAATAATGCCTGGTCTGTCATAGCTAAGTCTGAATAGTGGAAGAATGTTGCCTAATCCAGGCACAATCATCTCTTCTGTAGTGGAAGCAAGGCTTTATTAAATAAATTTAAAACAGAGGAAGATGTGGGGACACAGAGAAGTGTATTTGTCCTACCTTGACTAAATGTCAGCGAGCTTACAATTATTCTTGCTCCTTTAAGACTATTAACAAGGAGATTTGGCTTAAGTTGTGGCTACTAAAAACAATATCTTGACCTAGGGTCACTTTGTTTGTTCCTTATATCATTGTTAAAAAAAAAAAGTGTTTTGTTCCCCCAACCCCTTTTTTGGATTGGGATATTTAAAGATGATAAAAAAATAATCATGGCCAGATTCAATATTTACTGAGTTGCCCTTCCAGTACTCACCTATGTCTTTGTATATCATTTTTGTTTCTGTTTTTTTTTTTTTTTTTTAATCTGCTTAACATTTCAAATCCACTCACCCCTACCCTGGAAGTGTGAATCGTTCGAGGCTGGACCCTGACAGATGCCACCCCAAAGTGTGCTTGCAACACATCAAAATTCTGGAGTGATAAAGATCAAACAACCCAGGATGCTTTGCCATTGTAATAGGAGCCACCTCCACCTGAATTTTCCCCAAATTGTGAAAATTATTTAGACCCTGATCCTGGGCTTTTTCTCTCACTGGGTAGAACTTATCCTTATGAAAGATAATCCATGTGCTTTGCATCCTACAACCATAGAATCCATCCATATGTTTATCACAGATACTCCTCTAGGCCATAACCCTGAGCTATGTTTATTAACAATAGACTCATTGATCTTGTAAAGGGCACAGGTGCTTTGCTACTTTACAAGGGAATTTCTGTGTTGTCCTGCCTAAAGCTTTGTTATGAGAATTATAACTTGAATACCCTTTCCCCTAAAGTTTGACTGTGCTTAAATGTGTTAGAGAATTAAACCATAGCATCAGACTCCTCAGCTCTTTTTGGTCCAGTATTACTGACAAATCCAGCTCTAAAACGTTTGAGTTTTCACATCCTACCAGCTGTGATACCTATGGGTACCCTACAACACAGTCATCTATAGTAAGAATCTGACATCAACAGATGGTTTCACATACCTAAAAAAGAGGTGCCTACATGTCAGAATCCAGATACATGTGTAGTAAAAAGAGTTTTGTGTTCATAATGCATATATAATGCATTTATGCAACTTGAAAATAAAGGTGATCCATCCAGCTTGCCTCGAAATTGTGTTCATTTTTCACAAATACATGATGATTATATTTTTTTCATATAACTCTCTTTAACGTCTCCTTTCTCTCTGTGGGTATGTGCATGTGTGTGTGTGTGTGTATGTTTGTGTATGGTGTGCATGTGTGTGGTGTGTGTATGTTATGTATTGTGCTTAAAGAACAAGCAGCGAGTCCAGAATAATCTCTTATAGCCCTTAAATATGAAGTGAACTAAAATTATGGGGTAGTTTTGATGTCTTCCTTACAAGTTAAAATGTTGTCCAAATTAGACTATTTATATTCTTTCTTTAAGATGTGTAGACTGTATAGGTCAGGTAGTCAAGCAAAATTTCCACAGCAGGATATACAAATTTGAAATCTTTCTAAAGGCAATGTTTTTGTTCCCTGTAATTAGGCAATTAATTTTACTGGCATTTATAGGCTGCATGTGGTGAGAGAAAAAGAGTAAAGAAAAGTACTAAAAGCAAATATTTCAATTTTACTTTAAAGGTCACTGAATTATATGACCTACCTTAGGAGTATTTAACTTGAAATAAAAAAGTCAGGAAGCAAATGAGCTGAGTAACTCAAGTCGTGTTTTTGGCTGCTTTAATTAAAACATGGAAGATTTCCATTTTAAAAGACTCCTTGGTGTGTTAGAATAAATTCTCAGTTCATACATATCTTGTATTAAAATGAAATCACTCTTTATTGCTTTATTTACACATGTATAAATATAGCCACATATATCGGCATATATTCACATGTGTTTGTGTTTATGTATTATTTTCAAGAGTTTTTTGATTTTATGATAATAATAAAAATTTATAGATAAAACCATTTTATGCCAAACTGATACATTTCTGAGAAGCATAAATTCTCATATAGCGGCATAGGTATTATGGTTTGAGATTGAAATTGATTTATCTGAGTGGGATTTCCCCTTTGTATACTGTGATTATCAATGATAAATAAAAGAACTGCTTTGAGCCTGTAGCAGAGCTATAGGGGAACATAGCTAGGTGAGGAAAACTAAGCTGAATGTTGGGACAAAGGAGGCGGAGTAAAGAGATGCTGGAACTTTACCTGGTAAGCCACTGCCACGTGGTGATACACAGATTAGTGAAGATGGGTTAAATTTATATGTAAGAGTTAGCCAATAAGAAGCTAGAGCTAGCTGGGCAAGGCCAGTTCAGGCACCCTCTCCTCTGCTGCCCAAGGACCTAGCTGAGGGCATTCCCGTGGACACCTGGAATCCCCTCTAGAGGCAAGTCTCTTGCCAACCTTAAAATGGCTCCCTGAATGCAGAAATTTTCTTCTCTGCTCGTATATCCGCCCTGCCTCTATCTCCACCCTCCTACTTCCCCAAGCTCTCCTGAGTCTTTCTCTTCTCCCTTCTCTCTCTCCCTCTCTTTTTTCCCCATCCCCATCCCCACCCCTACCTCCACGCCGATGCTCCCAACTTTTGCCCGGCGATCTTGTTTGCTTCAATTTCCAAGAGGGTCTATATAAGATTTTCTTTGGGTTCACCTTGTTATTTGGCTTCTCTAGGCCTGTGAACTATAGGCTCAATGTTCTTTGTTTATGGCTAGAGTCCACTAATGAGTGAGTACATACCATATTCATCTTTTTTTGGTCTGGGTTATTTCACTAAGGATAGTGTTTTCTATTTCCATCCATTTGCATGCAAAATTCAAAATATCATTATTTTTTAATCACTGACTACTCTAATGTGTATATATTCCACACTTTCTTTATCCATTCTACCATTGAGGGACATTTAGTTTTTTTGCAGGTTCTGACTATTACAAATAATGCTGCTATGAACAGAGTTGAACCATAGAATCTTTGTCTGACAATGGATGGAGATAGAGATAGAGACCCTCATCAGAGCAATGGACTGAGCTCCCAAAGTCAAGTTGAAGAGCAGAAGGATGAAGAAGATGAGCAAGGAAGTAATAACTGTGAGGGGTTGAACCACCCACTGAGATAGTGTGCCTGATCTAATGGGAGCTCATGAAATCCAGCTGGACTGGGACTGAATGTGGCTGCCAATGGGGGTGAACTGAGAAGCCATTAATAATAACACTGGGACCTGTTTCTATTGCATTACTGGCTTTTTGGGACCCTAGTCTATTTGAATTCACACTTTCCTAGGCTCCACAAAAACAGCTCTATCCGGTTGATATGATGTCATGATGCTGATAGAGCTACCATAGGACTTGTTTTGAATACCAGTTGTTCAAAAAATTCCATCTCAGTTAGTTGAAATGGTGTACCTTTTTATAATGTTCTGGCTAGAACTCCAAATAGGAGGCTCAGAAACACCCTACCAAATACTCAGAGAATATCTGCAATTATACCAGACACTAATCTTCAAACTTACACATTATTTTATTTCACAGGATCACATAGAAAGAACATTGCACCCATGTCAGGTGGAAGTAATTCTAAAAGATGACATCCCCTCTCCTAAAAAAAGTTTGTCCTCAAGGTTAGGGACATCGTTTAGGGGTTGATTATTATTGGCATAAGGTTGGGGGTTGGGGGAAAATTATGTAGGATCAGGAATCTCTTGAAAAAAAGAGAGGAAATTGGATGGGGTAATAGAGTAGTGTGAGCTTACTCACACTAATAATAGTAGTGAGTAATGGAGTGAATACTTGTGAGCTATTATTTATAGGCAATTTACATTGTATAGATTTTGTATATAGATAAACTTAAGTTATATTGAATATGTTCCTATTTCTGTCTACAATATTTGTATACCTAGACAAAGTTATTTTGTCATATTGTATGCATGCTTCTACCTCTGATTAAGACATTTTGTATATTGATACAAGTTTATGATATATTTATCACATTGCAATATACATTTCTATGTCTGAAAGACACATACATTTTGAGAGAATTGTCATCATTTGTTGCACAGGTGCTTAAAGATTGTTTAATATTCTAATATGAAGTCTTAGTCTTTAAGTTATATAGGTATTAAGATTCATAGGTTGATAATCATCCATGGTTGTCATACTTATAGTAAGACTAATCAGGTTCTTTATATACATAGAGATTGTATTCTGTATAGATAGGTAATCTTCAACAACTTCAAAGAGCTGTAGAGTATGGCATTTAAATAACTTAGGGTTCTGTTGAAGTGAGACATGTTTGCTCCTGGCAGCACTGATCTATTCCAATTAGAATGTTGAGCACTGAAGACATTCTACTTTGAGTTGTTTCCCTTTTGGCAAACAACTGCTCATGTGTCAACTACTGACAAAATGCACAATGTTCATGCAGGACAGGCAGGATACAAGAAAAAAGATTGTCAAATCTTGCAAAGACAGGGTAAGATGGTTTTGAAAATATTTCTACCTCTGAAATTGTTTTGTCAGTTACTCTAGGCCTTGCCAAAGTTGCTTCCTCCAACTTTGCAAGTGAAATTTTGGGTGATTGCCCAGGTAATCTTTTATCTCTTTCATTTGTTGCACATTTTTGAAGTTGCTTAATTGCACTTCCTGCTTACTCAAGTAATATTATTTCTCTTCTCGGGCCTTCATTGGGGTTGAAGACTGGATAGTTGTAGTTACTTTCCTCTCATGACTTGGCCAAGTTATTTATTATATAAGACTTAAACTCAATAGGATAGAATAATTATAGAAACATTTATTACATTTTGTTGCTTGATACTGTTTATGCTGGTTGTAACTCTAATTTTTATACCTATATTTGTTCTTATTGTATATAACTTGGTATTAGGCTTATAACTTTTTTATTTAAACAAAAGGGGGAGGTGCTGTAGGAACCACTTGGGTGTTGTCTCTTTTCCTGTATATGCCAATGTCAAGCAAGCACCTGGCCTCTTTTCCAGCTGCAGCATTTTGTTGCTATTCCCCGGTGCAGCCGAGGATTGTGATCTGGGTCTACCCCTAAATAAATAACCCTCTATTATATTCGACTCTGTGCTAGTGTAAGATTTCTTTTAAGTGTCCTTCTTCAGTTGAGTGCTGATGATGGTCTTGATTAAGTCGTTGATCTGTTCAAATTTAAAGGTTGTAGCTTCCTGTCATAACTAGAAAGCAATCTCACAATGGAGTTCCTCTTCCTGGTCCTCTGACTTTCACAATCTCTCTTCACCGTTTTCTGTGATGTCCTCTATATTGCAGGCATAGCATCTGTATTGGGATGTACCCCATAGGCCTGTCCAACCATGATCTTTTGTTCTCTGCCTTTTTCTCAGCTGTGACTTTCTTTAATGGTCTCTGTCTAATGAAGAAAGATGTTGATGAAAGATAAGACATACATTTATTTGAGTGTATAAGAGTAGGTATTTACAATGCATTTTGTATTTATATTGGTTTACAAAAGTGCCAATACTAAGTTCTCACATATCCATGTCCTCATTAGCTGTGTGCAGATGGTTAACTTTATAGTATAATTATAAGGCCTGTTTTCCCTCATTTTAAGAAGACCTTCAATATAATTAGAGAACTTTTGGCAATCACTGATATTTAAGTACCACTTTTGCCTCTTTAGGGGTATCATGTCATGCTGGTCATTGTAGTGGTTCATTGGTGTCTCAACTTCAAAAGACTACTGACTGCTTCCCTTTCTTGACAGCATCCATAACTTCTTCCTGTACTAGAGTTTATCCTGACAGATATTTATTAATATAGACTGTTTCTGGAGCCAATATTTACTTTCTCAAGTGCCTTAACTTTCATAACCTACTATGGTCAGGGATTTGGTTTTGTACAAACACCAGGACATAATCACCATGAGGAAAAAATCCTCAGGTTCTATGCTATAATAGTGATCATTATCTCCAAAATCATTGTCATATTCTGAGACTGCATAATATAAAGTATAGCAGAGCATCAAGAAAGGACATAGACCTATGATTTATTCTCATGTTTTATATTTTCCCATAAATGCTATATTAGTAAACAATGAGCACATACAAGAAAAACATGGATGACTTATAATAATCATTTGATTATAAAAGTTTGTTTTCCCTTCATTCTTAATCTTTGTTTATATGAATTTGGATCAACTAAGTTTTCTTAGTCTCTGTGTTAAACAGAAGATCACTGTTGTTACTGTCTTTCTTTGACAAGCTTTTGGAATCTTGAAAAGGTAGAACAATGTGAAGGAATTGGGTCAATAGGGGTAGACCTTAATATATTACAGACTAGCACCAATTCCTCTTTACTTTCTCCTTCATAAGTCCTGATACATTGCAAAGAACTGCCTTCTGCTTCTAATAGCAAGCTTTCCCTGCCAAGATGGATTGCATTCCTCAAGTTGCATGCCTAAGCAAATGTCTCCTCTCATAAGTTATTTCTCCTCGGGCAGTTGTCTTGGTGTCTTAGTTAAAATATGCGAAGAGGAATTTCAATCTTTGTATATTTATTACACACAAAATAAAAATAAAGTACTAAAAACTTGCATATCTCATTCAATGAGTTAATGCTACGGAATACAAGTAACTACTTTTCTAGAGTAAAGACACCAATGTTTGTAATAATAAATTTCTTTACAAAAATTATCTTCTATAAGACCTATCCAGCCTACTATAATTAAATGGTTATACTTTGGTTTTCTAGAATTTGCTTCTAGTATAAGGTATGTCGGACTCCAGTTTTACATTCTCAAAATGAATCTCAGTAATTATCCTCAAGATTACCATTTCTTTTTTCTTTAAGTTGACAAACATTTTCATGCAATCCTCATTTTTAACTTTTGATTTTGTATTCTTTTCAAGTGTATAGAACAGAAAACTTTTGGTTGTAAAACGGAGGACAGAAGTTTGGCAAGAAAGCTATACAACATACAGTTCATAAATATTCAACATTCATAATTCTCTTTTCTGGCATGAATACTTGGAGTCTTCTTACTTCCATGTGCATATTCCTTTCTGTATAGTGAGAAAACAGATCTTTGTTTTAAGAAACTTCTGGATACAAAATATTCTACCATATTTACTAACCTAGAATTGGTACAATGAACAATGCACTCAGCTTTGTTTACCTTGTACATTGTTTCCTTTTTTTAAGAAAGAATACCATGGATTGCAGGCTAAATTCAATTTGGCCAAGTCTTGCTTAGAACTCCCAGTTCTTTGCCTCTATCTCTCCAATAGTGAGATTAAAATCATGTACCATCACACTGGCTCAGTTTGCCTTTATATGTCTGTATATATCCAAGGATTGCCCACCATAATCAAGAAAATGTCATCCAGATTTATCCATGTTATATCAGGCTCTTCCTCTAAAATATTTAAAAGTAATATATATATACATATATGTATGCATATATATAATACAATTTATATAAATATTATGTTAGATATGAGACTAGTATATATTTTCTTATCATCTAATGCTCATTATGTGGAGTTTTTCTATGCCTTTGCTATTTGAAATTTTGAACTATCAATAATAGGCAGGGCTTGCAACATTATTTCAGGATAATAGAAATTATACAATTAAAAGTAAATAGTAGTAAAGAATAAAATTACTGTACTCCCATCTAGTTAAAAAAATTAAAGTGAAATGTACTGTGGCACATTAGGAAAATGAAAAAAAAAACAAAATTGTAAAAGGTAAAATGTCTGGGTAAAATGTCTGTGTTTTAACTGTTATTCTTGTATAAGATTGTGTAAAAATTAGAGAAGGAAGAGGAAAATAAAGACAATATGTGTTATTATTTGTAATTTATAATCTGGAATATGTCAAAGAAAGCTTGATTCAATGATCGCTTTTCTATTGCCTTGATAAAATACCATTTCAAAGTCAACTTAGGGAACAGAATTGAGTTTCACTGACAGTGTCAGTAGAGTCTGTACTGGCAAGAAGTCATGTCAGCAGACATGATGCTGAAGCTTCACATCTTATCTGCAAACAGGAAGCAGAGTAAATCGGAAGTAGAGCAAGGCTATATGCTCACAAAGCCCATTCCTATGACATGATGCCACCAGTAATTTCATAACCCTTTCTAAATCATTCTCAAAATGGCTCAATTAATGGGGAACTAAGTGTCTTGTACCTGAATGTATGTTGGGCATTTCTCATTTAAATCACTACACCTGTTTTTAACTGAATTGTTTCAATTTCTAGGTATTTCAAATTATTAAAAAAAATTGCTGACATGATCACATGTCAGATTTTACCCTAAATTTGTTCTACATGTTCATGCACACATGTAAATATTAGCATATGTTTAATACAGAAGTATTAAAAGGCTGACAAATATCTTGGAGTTTGAGTTAAAATGCATTTGTGAACCACCCTATGCTGCTGTTGGAAAACATTTCAATCCTCTGTCATAGCATCAAGTATTCTTAATAATCTCCAGCCTGACCCTTATTTTTAAGATTCTGGTTATGTGATTGACATCAAAACATAAAAAAAAATACTTAAATACAAAAGGAAAATAATGATTGAAGTATGACTTTTGCATGTAAGTAATGCTCACATAAAATCTGTAGCAATTGATTTAGTTTGGATATCTTAGAGGAACAACCAATATTATTATACAACTAATTATTATTATTATCAGGGTCTGAAATTCTTTCTTTTAGCAGCACACCAATAATTTGAATGACTATGTTGGTCAAAGTACGCTCTTTGATCTGTATCCAGCACAGTTATCCTGCTCACGTTGCTTTCAAGAAAATGACAAGTAATTTGTTAAAAACTCTCTAGTAATGATTGCAGCAACAATCTCTCAACATTTATCATTCTCAATATTTTAATTCTACCTACTTACATATATGTATGCATACATATACACACATAAGTGTATATATTTATATGCATACACATTATAGATCTAGGGAGTTAATAAAATACCTTAGAGAATTCATTTATAAATCTTTTGTATTCCCATTCTATTATGTTTATTATGTGCTAATATAGGCAATCTTCTATTATGACTTATTTATGACTAAAATGATGATTAATTATCATTGGTTGAAGGGATATATGCTCTGTTGTTTGTACTAAGTAAAATAATGGTTATAACATATATGAATTTTGCAAACAAGATTTAAGACAAACTATTTTACCATAACAAATGTTTCAAATTATAAAATATGCTTTATATTTCAAATGTTAAATTTATGAGACATATGAAGAGAGTACTTGAAGTTATAAAATTGGGAAAATTACATCAATAATTTAACATTTTCTACTTTAAAAAAGAAGATTGGTATAAAAATTAAATGATCCTTTGCACCAAATGTAAAGTAGTGGAAATAAACTGCCATCTGTTCCATTTAGTGTAATTATGAAAAATAAGCCTCATAATGAATCTCATTTTGTGATTTTATTCAGAATATTGAGAAGAAAATTTCCCTGATATTTTACAGCTTGAACAGGCTTCATGAATAGTCTTTTTTTTATTTGTTCTCCAAAATAAATAGAAAAATGTGTAAGAAGAAAAATATATAGTGGAAATACTAGTTTAGTATTATATATCATTGTCCATATCTACAAGCTTGATATCTTTGTAATCTGGAGCTTTTATATATCACATTTTCTGCAAATTTCAAGGCAGTTAGTGTTTGTCTATTAGGACTAGAAGTATAATTTTGAAAACCACACATTCATTAGTTCATAAAAGAAGCACATAATAAGTTTTCATTATGTGTACAGTTATGAATGTGTACACACTCATGTATATATGCATGCATGTATCTAAAAGCATTTAATGGAATAAGAAGCCAGGAAAAGAGCAAAAGGGAAATGCATTGGATTTTTCCCATGAAGAAAAAAAAATTACAGGAAATTGATGTAATTGTTTTATAATCCTAAATATCAGAATAGATATTTAAAAAGTACATAGATACTCATATTTTATATGTATGTATACATGTTAATGTATGTTCACATATGTTTTGTGGTCCATTCTTTTGTGAGGATTTAACTAGAGGACAGACATCAACATCAGGTGTCTTTCTTATGATCTTTCCACTCTAAATTTTGATTTGATATCTCTTCTTCAAGATGGATTTTACCAATTGACTAAAAAGTTTAGACAGCAAGTCAAAGCAAATCTCTGACCTTCTAGCACTGGTAGTACCTGTGTCATATCACGTTTTTAGGATTTTGCAAAGGTTCTGAGGACTGAACTCAAGTTCTCACACTTATAGTGAACAGTTCACACTGAGCCATCTCCCCTGTTCACTTTCTGATTATACTGCAGGGCTACTTGATAAGATGGAATCACCTGGCACCGTTAGTGAGAGCAGGAATCTGTGACTAGACACGTCCTAGGCTCTAGGTAAAACTAATATTACTATCCTAAGAAATGGATATAGTATTAAAGTGAAACAGAATTTCTTATTGCTCTGCTGTATATCAGTGTGTCTCTCAATCTTCATCAGAGAATTTTCTCTGTAGTACATGACAGTTACCACAGTGAGCCACAATTGCCCAATATGAAGGCATTTAGGGAACATGGAGTGCCTTGTTCTAATATGAAATGTAATAATCTTACTCTTTCCCTAACTACTCAGGGATCTTTGTATTTGTGGTCGGGATTGGAAATATTAAAAGACTCATCGATATTAAATAATGTCAAGATAACAATGCACTTGGGATGCACTCAATCAGTAGCACATGTGAACTCAATAATTCTGTCAGAACACACAGGATCTGCACAACTCAATAGAGAAAAATAATGCAGCATGGATCAGGATATGTGAGAAAATATTTGTATTTCTAGAAGAGAGCAAGACAATTTTCTTTAATTTCATGACCCTTGGAATGAAGCCACATTCCCGAGAATATAGTATGGAAACACAAACTGAACTTGATGAAAAATTTCAAAGAAATTTTGAAGTTGAATGGTGAGCGAGTTGAGGGTGGAAAGAGTATGAGAAGAATAATGAATATGATCATAATCTATTTTTTTAATTTCAAATAATTAAAAAAATATTAGTAATAAATTAAAGGTATGTTTAATAAATTCAACAAAAATAACTGTATTTCATCTCCACTTTTCAAATATTGGTATTTTAATACTTTAGCAGTCAATCATGACTCATCCTTATGTAGGGATGTGATGAGTATGGCTTTGTAACATATTCAATATTAGACATACAGAAATTGATGTGTTAGAAGAATGAGATATAAAACAAATTGCATTGCATTTGAAAGATGCTTTCCTCACACATAACATTTGGTGCTACTGAAGTACATTTCCCCCATACTATGCCTTGAAATTTTTTTGCAGTTTTATATGACCCACTCTGTGTAGGTTAAATAGTTCCAGCATATCTGTCTCTGGCAGAGGCTCCATGGATTCTCCCTGACTCTGCCTTCTTCCTTCCAGCATTAAGTTTAGTTTTCCCTGCCTAACTAAGTTCTGCCCTGAAATAGGCTCAGAGCAGTTTCTTTATTCATTAATGGTGGTCATAACATAAAGTGGGGAATCCTACATCAAAGTCACCCTAAAACCTTTCTGATTAGTTAATTTAAAGACAGATCCTCTGTAAGGATAGAAAATGAAAGGCCCTATACATAATATGTCTTTAAAGAAAAACTCCAGAGCCAGGTATAAAATATGCTCCTGGGACTTGTTGATCAGGGAACTCCCAGAGACACCTTAAAATAATACATGTTATTGTAAGCAGAGCAAGATAATTGTTGAAATAAGAGTGGCAAGGCTGCGTCCCCAGCACCCCAGCTGCCTGCTAGCTCATGCCCAAAATAACAACACACAAACTGTATTCATTTAAACACTGCTTGGCCCATGAACTCTAGCCCTTACAGGCTAATTCTCTCACCTGGACTAGCCCATTTCTAATGATGTGTGTAAGCACCCCAAGGTGCGCTTACCGGGAAGATTCTAGCATCCGTCCATCCTGGGTCGGAGCTGCCTGGGAGAGCGGAGCATGGTGTCTCTGCTCCAGAGCACAGAGCTGTCAAGTCTGTCCAGAAGCAGAGCAGAGTCTGACCTCAATTCCTCTTCCTCCCAGAATTCTATTCTGTTTACTTTTCCCACCTATGCTTTAACCTATCAGGGCCAGCCAAGCAGATTCTTTATTGCTCAATGACCTTCCTCCATCAGATAATAAGATCTTATTGCTGAAAATACTACATGTGTGGTATACAGGAAGGAAAATCAATGTGGAACTGTACTAGAAATGTTCTTCCTGACTGCTAACTGTCATAGGTCTAGAGAGTACTATGCAGGGTACTGGGTAAGTAAAGTCATTAGTGGTCTTTTTAGTGGTGGACTCTATTATCTATCTTACCAGCTTACCAGAAAAGATGTGGTTAACTGTGAAACATGCCACTTTTCAGCCTTTTCCCAATGTATTTCATTCTTTTATTTATTTATTTCTGGGTTAACTTTTAAGATCTGTTTAGAGTAAGTTAATGCATATTTTTTTTCATTTTATTGAAAATAGATTTTTTTATGAACATAGTTGAACAAATGCTTTTGCAGTATGATTGGGCATCTCATGGGTATATTTCCAAGTGTAGAATTGCGGGATCCTGAGGTAGTTTGACTCCCAGTATCCTGAGAAACCACCACGCTGATTTCCAAAGTGGTTACACAAGTTTGCATTCCCACCAACAATGAATGAGTGTTCCCCTTACTCCACAACCTCTCCAGCAAAGGCTATCATTGGTGTTTTTGATTTTAGCCATTCTGACAGGTGTAAGATGGTATCTCAAAGTTGTTTTTATTTGCATTTCCCTTATCGCTAAGGAGGTTGAGCATGATCTTAAGTGTCTTTTGGCCATTTGAACTTCTTTTGAGAATTCTTTGTTCACTCCAGTACAATTTTAATTGGGTTAATTAGAGTCTTAATGTCTAGTTTCTTGAGTTATTTATATATTTTGGAGATCAGACCTTTGTTTGAAGCAGGGTTGGTGAAGATCTTCTCCCATTCAGTAGGTTGCCTTTTTGTTTTAATGACAATGTTCTTTGCATTACAGAGCTTCTCAGTTTCAGGAGGTCCCATTTATTCATTGTTGCTCTTATTGTCTGTGCTCCTGGAGTTATATGCAGGAACTATGTTCATAGTAGCACTACTTGTAATAGCCAGAACATGGAAACAACTTAGGTGCCCCTCAATAGAAGAATAGATAAGGAAGGTGTGGCACATAGACACTTTAGAGTTCTACTCAGTGGTAAAAAACAATGACATCTTGAATTTTGCATGCAATTGGATGGAAATAGAAAACACTTTACTGAGTGAGATATCCCAGACCCAAAAAGAGGAATATGGTATGTACTCACTCATAAATGGATTCTAGCCATAAACAAAGCACATTGAGCCTATAGTTTGTGATCTAGAGATGCTAAATAAGAAGGTGAACCCCCCCAAAAAAACATGTAGTTATCCTCCTGGATATTGGAAGTAGACAAGATCACTGGGTAAAAGTTGGGATCAGGGGGGGTGAGGGTGGGTTGGGGGGAAGGGGAGATGAGGAGAGAGAAGAGAGAAGGGGAGGATTGGGGAGAGCTTGGGGAAATGAAATAATTGAGATGGAGGAAGGGTGGATATGGGAGCAGGGAAGAAGATATCTTAACTAAAGGAGCCATTTTAGGGTTGGCAAGAGACTTAGCCCTAGAGGGTTTCCCAGGTGTCCAAGAGAATTTCCCCAGCTAGGTCCCTGGGCAGCAGAGGAGAGGGTGCCTGCACTAGCCTTCTCTCATAGCCACACTGATGAATACCTTGCACATCACCATAGAACCTTCTTGTGGCCAGGAATGGAGATAGACGAGACAGAGACCCACATCTGAGTACTGACTGACCTCCCAACGCCCAGATGAAGAGAAAAAGGAGGGAGAACATGAACAAGGAAGTCAGGACCACGCGGGGTGAGTCCACTCACGGAGACGGTGGGACTAATCTAATGGAAACTCACCAAGGCCAGCTAGACTGGATCTCAACGTGCATGTGATCAAACCAGAATATCTGAATGTGGCTGACAATGAGCGCGGACTGAGAAGCCAATGATAATGACACAGGATTTTGATTCTACTGCATATACTGGCTTTTTGGGAGCCTAGTATGTTTGGATGCACACCTTCCTAGACCTGGATGGACAGGGGGTGGGGTGAGGCGACTTCCCACAGGGCAGGGCACTCTGCCTTCTCTTAGGACTGGAGAGTGAGGGGCAGGGGGGATGGGGGGAGGGGGAGGGAAATGGGAGGATGGGAGGAGGTGGAAATTTTTAATAAATAAATAAATAGAGAATAGATTTTTTTCTCACTAATATATGTAGATTACACTTTTATAGTTTCTTCTTCCTATGCTCCTCCTAGTTCTACCCATTCTTCCCCCATATGTATCCATTTTTTTTCTGTGTCTTATTAGAAAATACACAAGCTTCTCAGTGATAATAATAAGTGAAATACTATATCAATATGATATAAAAACCAACACATTGGAGTAGCACAAAACAAACAGAAGGAAAAGAACCCAAGAGAAGCCAGAAGAAACAGATATCCACATGTTCACACATTCAGAAATCTCATAAAAACACTAAACTGGAAACCATAATATATTTGCAAAGTACCTGACACAGGACATGTACATGCTGCCTCAAACTCTGTTCATTCATATGTCTCTTGATCATGTCAATTCAAAGGTCCTGTTTTTATGGTGTCCACCAACCCCTCTGGTAAAGAGTCAATGACAGTATTCAGAGAGTGAGAGATCTTGGACCACTCTGTCCTAAATAGGATGACTCCATTAAATTCCTCCCCCCTCCCAGAGTAAGGGAACTCTGCTGAGGAAGAGGCAGGAAGAGTGAGAGTCAGAGGGGGTGAAGGACACTAATAAAGCTATTATAAAGCTCTCTTTATACATCAGGACCTATAACTCAGTAACTCTTGTAGCATGCGTAGGGCCTGAACAGATCAGGGCCAGATGGAGTCCCAAAGCTGAGAGTAGTGAACAGAAGTTCTGAGCCCTACCAAGAAGCCATGCACAATTGGTAAACACTTGCGGTGAAAAAAAAAAAAAAAAAAAAAAAAAAAAAAAAAAAAAAAAAAAAAAAAAACAGTTTTGTCCTATGGAGACTCACTAGGCTTACAAATTACTGATAAGCCAGGCTCAATGCCAAACAGTAGATGCCCAACACAAAATGAAATAATGGTATCTTTGAATATTAAATGTTATTATGATGATTCCTTGGCACATTTTGTTTCTTAGTATAGATATATGATATATCCGTAGGACTTGTTGATCAGGGACAAGACACCTTAAAATAATACAGGTTATTGTGAACAGAGCAAGATGATAAGAGCTTATTGCTGAAGATACCACATATGTGGATATGGGTACGACACAGAAAATCAATGTGGAGCTGAACTAGAAGTGTTCTTTCTGACTGCTAAACTTCATAGGTCTAGAGACTTCTGTATATTTGGGGATTTCTGTGTGTGTCAAAAAACCAAATAGGGGAATGACAGGCCATGCAATGTAGAAATACCCAGGCTAGCTAAGGATATAACAATTATATTTTATTTATTATAAGGGGAAAATTCACAGAACAGGAAATAAGAAATCCAAGCACACCTTTTTTACCTAGGTCCCAGTGAAGCCACACCTTAACTAAGACCCACCTGTTAAAGATTATTGGTTAACAAGGCTTTCCCCATCAATGCAATTAGGTAAGGAATTTCTGATCTGCCTTCTCAAATAAACACATCATGCCTTTTATTCTGAACACTACAAATATCCATATCCAGTCCCTAAAAGTTTTATCTGTGACTTCCAGAGCCATTTGCTGTAAAAATGCTAGTACTGAGCATTTAACGCCCCTTATTCTCTGAACATTTACTATCCATTTTAATGTCAACAGTATTATTTCTAAAACTACTTGAGGAGTTTTCTGATTGGTTAAGATTGGTTTCTTCTGAAATTTTGTTTATGCTTTCACTATCTATGAACTTGTCTGTAGATAAAGCAATGACATCCAGCACAGTGCCATGTAGAGACTGAAATCTGCTCATCTAGACTCTTTTGGTTAGAAACTTCCATGTCTACTTCACAGACTCTTTGTTTTCCTTTCATTGAAATCATTTTCAGATATTCTTTAAAAAATTAGGTCACTCAATTAATTTGTATATTAGTTTATCTTTTTAGCCACAGTGTTTCTGTGTTTTCTACATATACTAGATATTTATGGAGAGGCAATATTCTAAAAATATGTTTTACATTATAAAAGAATGGAATTGTCTTGAACCAAATTAATAACACCCAAGTTAATAATGTACCTTGGAGTCATTAAGATTTAAAGCTGCCAGCCTACCGTGTATGCCAGAAATTTGACAAACAACCTTATTTATTTTGTGTTTCCTATGTAACCAACATTTACAACCTAAGAAAACATGTAACTGCAATCTAGTTGTGTATATTCTTCCATGGTCTGACAGGATAAGCATGTGTACAATTTGCTGAAAGCAGAAGATAAAGATGTTTAAAACAACTTTGTAAAATCTTCTCTAAAGTTTGGAAACAACCATTTGTTGATACTGATTTGAGTAAATGGCTTAGTCCCCTGTGAAACTGTTCAAGATTTCCAGAAAATATTGTGATCCTTCTTCATGTGATTCCTTCTATCCTGCTTAATAAACACAAAGCACAGTTCTTTCTTAGGCATAGACTGTCACACTAATCAAATACATAGAGACCAAACACACACACACACACACACACACAGAGAGAGAGAGAGAGAGAGAGAGAGAGAGAGAGAGAGAGAGAGAGAGAGAGAGAGAGAGGTCATGCAACAGAAAATCACTGAGATGAAAAAACATAGACACAGGAACAAGCCAACTTCAGTCAGGGGGATTCCATTTTGAACAACAGAAAGATGGAGCAGAAGATGTCTGTAGTATAAAGCAGAGAATTGTAATGTGACCTGGATCTGCGTTAAATAATTCCAAAATAAAAGCAGAAACGATTCCATTTTGAACAACAGAAAGATGGAGCAGAAGATGTCTGTAGTATAAAACAGAGAATTGTAATGTGACCTGTATCTGCGTTAAATAATTCCAAAATAAAAGCAGAAACACTTTTATTTCTTTCCTTCATGCAGCACCAAAACATTCTTGGTAACTCTGGGTAAATGTTTTATAATTTAGGAAGGTATTAACCTGGCAATGTTTTAGCATCATTAGTCTTACCCATTCCACTTCCCTAGTAGAGCCTTTATTCCCTGTAAAGTTGATAAGCAAGACTAGCTTTCTGTTGACTTTCTGATTTAACTCTTTATTGCCTGTTGAAATAGGAGCGGCAGGGCTGCGTCCCTGGCACCCGGCCGCCTGCATGGCTAGCTTATGCCCCGAAATAATTACATGGAAACTGTATTCTTTCAAACACTGCCTGGCCCGGCTAGTTCCAGCTTCTTGTTGGCTAGCTCTTACATATTGTTCTAACCCATTTCTAATATTCTGTGTAGCCCACGAGCTGGCTTACCAGGGAGGATCTTAACCTGCATCTGTCTGGCGTGGGAGAATCATGGCGACTCTCTCTGACTCAGCTTCTTTTTCCCAGCATTCTCTCCTGTCTACTCCGCCTACCTAATTTTCTGTCCTATGAGGGCCGAGGCAGTTTCTTTATTAGTAAGAAATCACTCCCACATCAATTGCCATCTTTCATTGTTTCATAAGAATTAAAGGACTTAGTGAGAAAAAATTACAATAAAGCATTAAATAAGTTTACTGGTTATTTTCAGGGATATCTGAAATTAAGCCAGTGCTGTTAGGATATTTATTGAATTATTGTCTTACTGAAACATAAAAACCTTTCTGCAGTTTGTGCAGAAATATGCACATCATTCAGAAGGCAATAGTCCATGTCTTATTTTACCACCATACATCTATTCTTGCTGTGAATGATTAGTAGCATGGTGTCATGACAGTGCTAAAGCTAATAAGAAATTAACTAAAAAACAATAAAAATTTCAGTTGACAGTGAGCCAGCTGTTCCTATTTAGTTGGTTTTAAATATACTTTTCACAGTATTATAACATCTTAAATTTTGACAATTCTTTGGAAGCTTTATAAATTATATTTTATTAAAAGATGAACTACAGAAAAAAATTCTCATTAAGTCATTAATATTTCTTAATAAATGCATGATGTTTTGGGATGTATACTACCGTTGTAATATTTGTTTTAATGAATAAAGATAAATATTTTGAATGAAATGTAGCACAAACTATGAGTACTAGTAATATATTCTAAAAGAAACCTGATTGTTTTGTTTGTTGATGAAGAAATTATTTGTCTAGTTCTGGTTATCTTTAGTTAGATTGTTAACATGCCATTATAATACTCAGTTTATAGGTCACTTTTTTTTTTACAACATTCAATATGAGAAAACATTGAGGACTTTGACATCAGCTCAGGAATTATTTCCTAAACCAACCCGTATTTCTAAACTAAAATTCCTCAACTCTTTATCATTTCTGATAATTGATTTATAGAAAGTGCCGGAGTTCATAATTAATACCATTTTGCCTTTCTGGGTTTCATTTGAAACTGAATTCATTCTGAAATATCACTGTGATAATACTCTTTGGTAAAGAATAGATTTTATATGGCATGTGTGGTAAATCTCAAAGATCTTTGAAACAGATTATTGTTAGTAATATTATAATTTCAAAATAGTATTTTCTATGTTTAATGGGATATTTGATGATCTTTGAAATTTAATAATAACTGTCCACTAATATTAAATATTTTAAAATATTTATACCCAATAGCCATTAAATAGACCTCACAGAACAAGTGATAGAAACAGATGCAGAGACCCACAACCATACATTAGATAAAATAAGGCAGAGCCTGGAGTCTGGCTAAAGAGGGAAAGGAAGGATTATGAGAACCAGAGGGATCAAGGATACCATTAGAAAACCCTCAGAATCAACTAACCTGGGGTCACAGGAACTCACAGAGACTGAACCCAAACCAGGGAGCCTACATGGTACTGACATACGCCCTCTGCATATATGTTACAGTTGTGTAGCTTGGCCTTCTTGTGTGACTCCTACTAATGGAAGCAAAGGCTCTGTCTTTTATGGTGACTTTTGAGATTTTTATCCTCATCCAGTCTTTAACTTGATATGCCATTTTTGGTAAATATCCCTGTGAATCCTAAAATCCCTTCAATAGTAACAGAGAAGGAGTTTATGGGGAAGGTGAGGAAGGAACTAGGAGGAGAAAAAGGAGGAGAAAGAGTTGTCAGAACATAATAAATAAATAAACAAACAAAGAAGTAAATAATATTTATGCTGCAACCTTTTCCTTATTTTCATTGTGTATGTTTAATATATCCATAAGACCACCTATCAAATTAACTTAGTGTTGCTGAGATATATAAATATATATTAATATTTGTTGTAATAAAGTTGCTTGTTTCCCAGCCACCTGACAGCTCATATTCAAAATAATCACACAGAAACTATATTAATTAAATCTCTGCTTGGCCCATTAGATCTAGCTTCTTATTGGCTAACTCTTACATCTTAATTTAACCCATCTCTATTAATCTGTGTATCACAATGTGGCTGAGGCTTACCAGCTAATGTTCTCGTGCCTGTCTCTGGTGGGAGTACATGGCTTCTCTCTGACTCCACCATTCTTCCTCCCAGCATTCAGTTTAGTTTTCTTTGTCTAGCTAAGTTCTGCCCCTATATAGGTCCATAGCAGTTTCTTTATTCATTTATGGTAATCACAGTATACAAAGGGGGAAATCCCACATCAACTATGTATGAATATACAATGATAAATACTTATCACTTGGTATTGGATAACCAATTAGGTGTTTCTTTCCTGGAATAGTGGCATGGGAATGCCTTCTGTCTATATGTTGCTCTTATGGTTAATAAATAAATCTGTTTCAGTCAGTGGCTTATCAGAGTAGATCTAAGCAGGAAAACTAAACTGAATGCTGGGAGAAAGAAGGTAGAATCGGTGAGAAGTAATGTAGCTACCACCAAGGACAGGCACCTGTGCTGGAGTGAACCAGAACATTAACAGTAATCACAACCATGTGGCAATACTCAGATTATTATACATAGATGGGTTAGTTTAAGATATAAAAGTAAGTCAGAAATAAGCTTAAGATATTTGTTCAAGCAGTATTGCAAATGATATAGTTTCTGTGTGATTATTTCATAGTCTGGAAAGTTAGGAACAAACAAGTGGCCTCCCCCAACAGGATAGATTGGTTCTACTTTTCTCAGCAGTAATTATTTTTTTCCTTTAACACTGTATCTAGGAGTGGGAACATGTGAAATTTCCCTCATCTAAGTTGGCACTTCACCTGGTATTGCCATAGTGCAGGTCTTATTTAGTTGAAGATAATTTGCATATGAATAGATATTAGAAAAACAACTTTATCAGTCAACTGATTTTACATAAAATCCTTGTACACTTATTTTAGAGAAAGGACCCAACCTTCAGGAAATAGTGTTATTGAAATAAATATTCATATATACAAGATTGTTTTTCTCTTGTTCTTCATAGTGCTTCACTTTATCCAAACATTTAGACAAAGTAAAATACATTAAATAATTTGTATCTGGTTTTATTCCAAGTAAGCTTAGGAGAAAGAGACACATTTATATAGACAAGGTTACTTTAGACTTTACCCTAAAGCATAGACAGCAAAATAGATAATTGAGATTGTGTCAACCAAATACGCTTCTGTAAAGTAAATTAAAAATATGACAGAGTAAAGAGATAAAGTTCAGGATATGAAATTTTTTACAAGACATTCATCTGACAAAAAATTATTATTCAGAACATTTAAGAAACAAAAATGTTTTAAATGAAATAGCAATTGCTAAATAAGAAAATAGTTGTTGCAACAAAAAGGATGATTTATTGTAAAAACATGAAATTCTACATTTGTTACCAGGAAAATTTCAATCATTACTAAGTGTGATATTTTTTCACCACAGTGAAAATTGCTACTATCATACATAAAGTCACAAATGTGTGGAAAACAATGGATAAAATGAACACTCAAAAAAACCCAAAAAATGAATACTCAATATTCCGTATATGGGTATGTAAATTAATACAACCATTAATACAAAGAAGCTTGTGTAATTTCTTCAACAAGTAAAATAGATCAACAGTTCTATGCCATACTGTCTCATCAACACAGATATTGTGAGTATAATAAAAGCTCATTATATACATTTCTCACAGAACTAATAAAATGATATTTAAAATCTACAAAAATAAATGGTTCTCTTTTTTCATCATGTGTGTTCTCAGGATTAAAAACAGGTCATCAAGATTAATGGCAAGTCCCTTTACACACTGAGCCATCTTGAAGGTCCTTTATATTTTTTTTCTTATTTTTACAGCTTGGTGAGCAATGCCTTTTTAGATAAAAATCATTTATAATTAATATGTTTATAATATACTGGTGTTATCAGTTGTACAACTATATTGCTACTAGTGAGATCCTGCCTCAGTTGGATGAAATACCAAGCCTAGTGAACATTCTGACATTATTAGTAGTTACTTTAGCCACAGTCATAAGAGATCTTATACTTTATGCATAGACCCAACCACACAGAGACTGCAAACATAAACACACTCAAGTATTACTCTTTATGCAAGCCTCAAATCCAAATGTGGTGAAGTGTTATTAAGACTACATTTTTTTTTGTTTTGTGGAATAACATGATAACATTGAATGTTAGCTTATCATATATTCAAATAACAACTTTTTTCTTGCTTTTCTAAAAAAGTTATTTTTATTGAGGTCTAAACTTGAGTGGAGCTTGAGGCAACAATTAGCTCTTATGCTGTTCCAGAGAGTCATTATGCAATGAGTTCAAGCAGACCAAATCTGTCCAGTTAAATAATATTTGTAATGTCCTCATTACACTCACAGTATGAGGGACTTCAAATTTGTAATAACTGCTTCTAAACAATGATGGGCACAACATAGCTATGAAGTACTTTGTGGATTTTGTTAAGAACATTTTTAAAGATGACTATATCTATGGTTTGGTTTTGATTACAAGAAGACCAAAAATTATTTTGAAACCTGAAATTCATTTTATATCACAGACTATATAAGAACAACCTTTAAGTAGTAGAGAAGACTATATGTAGAACTACATTTCTCATCACATAGTTAATGACATATTTCAAGGCATCCTTCTAACTCCATAAGAAATTTCTACCAGGTATTGAAGTTCTAAACCAGGTATCCGTAGAAATTGCAGAATTTCACTGACCAATGATCTCCTCTGTATGATCACTTCCTGACTGAGTCCAAACAATCAGCATAGTTTACTACCCAGTGATGATGAACTAGCCCGAATCTTGTAAGATGAATCTTAGCTAGTTCATTTTTGTACTGAATATGATGTTTTAGTTTTATATCTATTAACACAAGTAAAATAGAAAGTAAAAATTTATTTTACTTGAATACCTTATTTCCATTGAGGAAATCCATAGTAGGAATTCAGAGCAGGAACTTGATGCAAAGGCCATGGAGAAATGATGATCAGAGGTTTGTTCTCTAGACTTGCTTAGCCTGCTTTGTTATGCTATGGAGGATAACCTGCCAAGAGTGACATTCTTTCTAGTGAGCCAAGCTCCCTTACAATAATCCATAATCAAGAAAATGTCATACTGACTTGCCTACAAGTAGATTGATGGAGTATTTTGTTAGCTGAGGTTGCTTTTCACACATAAATCTCGCTTGTCTTATGCTGACAAGAAATTATGACAATTGACACATTTTCAACTTAACACTACATTAGAATTAAATCTTAAACTTCCCTTTCTTATCTAGGAGGTACATATCAAATATAAGTCTCTCTTTTAAAATACAGTTTGTTTACTATAGGCTCTTGAGAAATGAAAGGCAAATTACATATTTCTTATTCCAAGAGAAAAGAACAAGGGCGCACTCACAATCTGAACCAAAGAAAACCCAGCATCTAACAGGGTGAGATCTTGCATACAGCTCAGTATCCCTAGTTAGCATTCAATTGTTATTATCCAAGATCCAAAGACTTTGAGATGTTCCAATATCAATCTCTGAGATTAACAACACACATAGTTCATTTCATAGGCTCATGCCAGCTCTACTACACAGCTGTTGCTTTGCTTATTGGCCATGCAATCATGGTGGTATCTATAACACAGGGTCTACACAGGCTGCACTTTCACCACTATCCTCTACTGGAATTTCTTAAGGAACTTTGACTCAAACACATAATGTCAAGCTGAATTATTTTTTGTGACCCCTTCTATCATTGCATTTTCAGTGCAACTAACACTGTATGGCCCCCAGTAGCTTCTCAGCACACCAAATATCAGTTTCTCTGCATAAACCCTTCAATACTGGGTTTTCCACTGCATTTAAAGCTAAACGTTCACTAATAATTTTCCTGGAATCTAATATTGAGAAGCTCCAGCTGTTTCTTTGTAATCTCTTCATGCTTTTGAAACCAGCACCACTTGGTAGACTCCAAAACATCAATTAATTGAGCTGACAGAGTGAGATGCAGCCTTGTTCCTCTTCTTGACCACGGATTCCATCTGCTGGTGATGAGGGAATATTCACTGAAGAATGTACCACAGCAATAATTGTGTCTTCTTTATCACCACCAATTTCTGTGTGAAGTTCAGCAGCTTCCCAAGGAAGTGACATTTTCATTCCTGTGGTGCTTTTGATAATCACATCTGATTCTTCAACTCAGCTGACCAGAAACACAGATTTTTAATTAAAATATTATGTGAGTGGCACATATAATGTCTTTAATGGAATGTAAAACTTTATTCTGAAACTGAAAAATCAACTTTGACTGAAAGCTCTGCTGTCAGTACTCTTTTTATATTCCAACCTACCACACAACAGCCCATTAATCTCTAAGTAATTAATGTTTGGTGTGTGGGGGGGAGACCAAAATTCTAATGATTTCCGCAATCTTCCTCAAAATATCACAGTCATGTTGTTTATAGCAACAGTTCGCATTCTAGTGTCAATTTTTGTGTTAGTTTGCTTTTTATTGCCGTAGTAAATACCATTATTAAAGCAGCTTGGGGGAGAAAAGAGTTGAGTTGGTGTACATATTTTAGGGCACAATCTGTCATTGACGGAAACTAAGGCGGGAAAGCATGGCATGTACCTGGAAGAGCTGCAGGAGATGACACGGAGGAATACTGTTTCCTGGTTTGCTGCCTGTGGTTTGCACAACATGCCTTCTTATGATATGTAAGCCTAGCTGCCCAGTGGAGGCACTGCTCTCAGGAGCTAGACTTTCAAACCTTAAACATTAATCAAGAATGACCTACAGTCATACTATAGGCAAACTTTGGGGAGATTTTATCAATTGTAGTTTGTCATCACAAATATTACTTTTTCTTTTTTAAAAAATATTTCTATTTTGGGTCAAATTGTCAAAATGTAAACAGGACAGGGCCTAATAAGTTCACTCAATGAGTAGAAAGAAGAGTGACATCATACAGTCAGGTGAAGAAGGTATGAGAAAAAAAAAAAGCATATACTTTCAGTAACCTTGACCATGAGCCTATGGTCTGGGAAGCTGATCTAGATAATGGCTGGAAGATGAAAAATTCCAAAGAAATGGCAAACACCATGAACAATAATTAAATACTTGTAGAAGGCAAATAACTGCCTTCATCATGGGATAAAAGCCTCGGGGCATTCCACCTTTTTGTATCTAATGTCTTCTGAAGCCATTTGCTGAGTAGAAGAAGAAGGACAAAAACAATAGTGTTTCTCCTTAGTGAATCTATCAACAGTTGACTGTCAGCATACACAACACAGAAACATCAATGAGCCACATTACCGAGAATTATAGGGTGACTCATAAAAGACTAAGACCCTGTATGAAGCGTTATAGGCAATCAGTGGATGCTGGGGAAGGGCATTCCATTTGCTTCAAGAACGAGTCCTCTGACAAGTCATAGAATCCTAAGTAGTCAACCCTAGAAACATGTTCCTAAGAACAACATTAAATGGGCTCAGAATTTTTAATGTGGGCCTATGTTTAGCAATAATAATTATAGAAAATAAAAGGTCAAGAACTTGAATGGTTTGAATGGTTGAAGGGAAACACTTTGGAAGTTTAAAGGTATAGATGAGGATAAATGGAAATGATGTAAATACAGTACTCATAAATGACATTCTCAAAAAATTCAATTGAAAAATAAAACAAGTGACTAATTAATTAAATTTATGCGCCTCAAAGATTTGACCTAGATAATTAGGAATACTGATAAAAGTGTATTGATTCTTAATATAAAATTTCCTATCTGGTTCATTGGTTTTATTTTCCTGAAAATATTTATATTGTACACCTTGTTATATCAACTATAAAAAACTTGCAGCATGTGCAGAATAACAGTTGGCTAATAATCTGTAGTATATGCAAGGTATTTATGATTTGCTTTAAACATTACAAACTAGTAAACTGATTTAAACTTTAAGTGACAATGTTTTTTAAATAACTTACTAGCTACCTGCTTCGGAGGTTTTTTGAATTGAAGCACAAATATCAAAACATAAAAACTAGTATCCATATATAAGTGAAAATATGAAGTATTTTGTGAGAGGTCTAAGTTACCTCCCTTGGTATCATGGCTTCTAGCTCCATCTGCTTCTCTGTAAGTTCTGTCTATTTTTGACAGAGTTATAGAACAAAATTGAGTGGGTTGGGAGGGAGAACAGGATCTAGGGAGAGAAAGAAAAAAGGGAAAAATACGATCAATATGTATTATATGAAAAAAAATTAAACAAAAGAAATTTCTCAGTAATCAGAGAAACAAAGGAAGAAAAATGAAACATATCCTTGAAAACTAACGACTCAGGTAATAATGGGGAGTAAATTTAATGGTTGAAAAAAGTCTGTGCAAAAAATAAGAAGATTATAACTGAGTTAGTGGTCAAAAGTTTTTAATAAAATGTGGAATAGATGGTGGTGGATGATACAAGAATCTCAGTAATAATTAAAACTTTTATCTATATCTTAAAATGCCACATCTATGAATATATTAAATATGTGAGTTCATAAAGGAATGCTTGGATAACATCATAGCAATAAATTTTAAAAATACTGTGAAAAATTTTTCTAGTAATAAATACATGTCAAATTCAGGCAAATTATACATTAACCTGTAAAACAAAAATATTTTAGAAGATATTTTATTATGCTGACTAATCAGGGAAGATATTTCTTAAAGATTGATTTCTTGATTATGTATACAACATTTTACCTGCATGGATGCCTGCAAGCCAGAAGAAGGCACCAGATCTCATTATAGGTGGCTGTGAGCCCTATGTGGGTGCTGAGAATTGAACTAGGACTTCTGGAAGAGCAGGCAGTGCTTTTAATCTCTGAGCTGTCTCTCCAGCCATGAGAAGATACTTTTTTTCAAAAAGAGGAAAGGGTTATAAGAATTTTCACATCATATTAGAATAGGATTTGGAAATAGCATGAATATTGATTCAAGATGGAAACTTAAGCATATCCACAAATTAATAACGTTAGGTTAAGAATAGTGGAAGGGGGTCTTATCAGTATGTATCCAGTAAATATTGAATATAATTTTAATTATACTTCCAAAAGAATTGGAAACAAACTGAAACATTTCTAATGAATTTTATAGTGTGCATTATTGTATCAGGAAACAAGATACATGGGCTCTTTGGCATTCTTACATCTGTTTATGAAATTTTAGTGGATGACAAGGCTCATTAGTACTTAAAGATAAGCTGTGTGTGTCAAGTATAGTAATGGATAAAAGAACTATCGAGAGCAAAGCCTTTGTATCATTTTCTATATTGGTAAAATGTAACTGCACACAGCACATAAGGTTCTAGGACTTAAGCCAAGGGTTTGGTTCATTACAAATAAAACTGTGTTTCTATTTGTAATATTTTTCAATTAATTTTTGATGTTTTTCATTGTGTTTTATTTTTTGAAAAATTCACACATGCCTCGTCTTCTTCCTCTTCAACTTCTCCTATGATCTACCCAATACATATTTTTCCAAAGTTTATGTCTTCATTAAGTTTTGTAAAACACTAAACAATTATTTAGAATGATCTAAAAGCACATGTAATATGTATGCTTTCTTAGAAGTACCTATGGTTATAGTCTTATGTTCATTTGAAATTTCACATATCTTTATTTTCACATATTTTATAATCACTGAGCATCTTACCTTGAGTTGTTTATTCATCTAAGTATTGATATCATGATTCCAGTAGCAGATGTGATAGTTCCTTAGGATATGAAAGTCACTTTTTAAAATTGGATTCATAATTGTATACTTAGATATACCAGAATATTACAAACATACATGTACATCTGGGTTAATTTCTTAGTTGTGAATTCTTATTGTTACTAATTATGAAAACTGGTTCCCTGAATTCATGCTTGTATATTTTAATTCATAAATGAAAGCATCAACTAAGGAATTAAAAATAAAATGACTCACTTTTATTTCTAGTTTATAGTTTTATTTAAATCTTTATTTTTAAAAAGTGAATCACTCTTCTCCCATTCTGTCCTTTTTATTTTTAGAATGTTCTATTTACTTCTCTGTACAGTATAATAATCAGTATTATTCTTTCATTTTCCATCCACATCAGATGCCAGTTTTCCATTTTACTAAATGTATAATCAAGGGATTACCATTTAAAATATAATGTCACATATTTTGGGAGGTAGCAATGTATTTACTTTACCAAAGTGTAAAAAGTACAGACTAAATATGATCCCATGCTTATTCACATCTTCGATTACAGATACATGACATGAAGCTTTAATAAGAACTATTATCAAGAATTTAATTTCCCAGAAAGTTATTCACCTTTAAAAGGCCAACTGCTGCAGGAAATCCTTCATTTCCCTAGGAAAGCAATTATCTCATTGTCTTACATGAAAATTCAAGATCTTCTTTTTTAATAAAGTTCCTATAAGAGGTGCTATATCCAGATATGAAGAAAAATAATGAATTGAGTGTCTGAAGTTCACAGACAATAACAAAGGAACATAGATTTACTTGTCTGTATAGCCATTACAGTCAGAGGCAGAAGAAATTAGTAAAGTATATAGAATAACTTTGAGATGGTCTGAAAATAAGAGCTTTAAAATGTCTTGCTGGACCCAAAAAATAGTTTCTAGAAAGTAATGAGCATGATGAATCACATCTGCACATCATAGCACATCTAAATTGTTCACAGTTATCACACAATGAGGAAGAAACAGTGTTTACTTCTTCCACTCTGAAAATACAGCAACGCAATGGCATCTTGTATCCTGAGTTTAACACTCATTTGTGAAGACATTGGATTTTCCTGTCCTTTACAGCATGTAAAAGTTTTTCTCAAGATTTATAAATATAACCACAATTTTATTTGTGAAGTGAACATTCTTTTTTTAATATATATATATTTTACCCTATGCCAATTATAACACCAAAAATCTATTTCATATCTTGCCTCTAAATCCCAGTGTTCTGAATGTTATAAGCTGAAATTCTTTTATCTTCTGAAATTTGCTTAGTGTCCAATTAGATGTTGACCAATAGTTCTTGCAAATTCGCTCGTGCAACTATGAAACATAGAGGTATTAACTTTGATGTTGTGAATTTTGTTATGTAAAAAAGAGCTCTTTTCAAATTCTTGGAATTTTGCCTTCTGAATTTTACCAACTCTTCAATGAATGCAAGAGATGCTTTCAGTATTTTTTTCTTTCCGTAAATTTAGAAGATCAATTAGCATTCTGTTTTTCTTTGTTTTTACAGTACAGACAAAGAACCATCAAATTTACAATTGAACGATGTGGGATGGGGTAACTGGATGACACCTGCTTTTATGCTCCGCCTTCTTCATTGTCAGTTGGCCATAGTGTCATTATGTTACTCCTATAATAATAGCAAAAACATGACATTAATTTAGTGTTTAAGCCAATTTTAAACTTATTTAATAAAATTCTGAGACCTGATAGTATATAGGGAAGGGGAAATTTCTTCTTCTGTGTTTCATAAATCAGGGAATTCAAGAATAATGTACAGGAACATGCATTTGTATGATGAAGGATTTTCCCAAAATACCAATTTATGGTTATATCTTTCAGATATAAAAATGCTCTGTCCTCTTATAGTCAAAGGTGGAAAGACAAAAGTGACTACTTGAGAAATTAAGAACCTTAATTTCATTTACCACTGAAATTTCATTACCTAATTTTCCTTTGAAGGAATGCTATCACATTGAAATTTCTGAATATTTGGGGGACATATTCAAATCATCAGGTATTAACTTAACATTAATTCACTAATTGTACTGCTAAATAAGTAATTCACTAATTGTACTGCTAAATAAGTAAAAATACTATTCCATAAAAGTTATTATATAGAAATTACAGCAAAATTAAATACACCCTAAAGTTATGTTGAAACTTTTATGCCTGAACTCGCGGTAGTAACTTCTTTAAGAAGATAAGTTAAAATTACATTATTATGATGGAGATGTGCTCTTAGAAAGCTATCTAAATAGTAACAATAAATAACTAAATGGAAATAAGACATAACCATGGTAATGTGATTAAAACCCTTATACAAAGAGTAGGTCTCACACAGAAAGAGAGTCATTTATGGACAAGTCAAGAACGCAGGCAAGTAAAAGCTAAGAAGAAAAGCCACTGGACAATATAAACTTGTCTATGACAAACAGAAAGCTAAGGAAAAAAAAGCAAAGCTCACAATAATGTTGCTTCCCATGCCAAGTATATGCTGTACCCAGTCTTACCAGGTATCCATGAATATTTGGATCACGTTACCTATCCATCCTCCTTAGAAATATTTCTATGTTGATGGTTACTTTTCTCAATAAGTAATTGGACAGCCTGAAATGGGCTTCACAGTTTTTTTTCATAATTATTGGATTTTTTGTTTTATTGTTTTGATTGTTGTTGCTGTTTCTGTATTTCATTTCATTCTTATCATTCTACTTCTTATTGTTATTTGAGGGGTGCATAACATGAAGTTGGGTGGGTAGAGAAGTAGAGATGTGAGGTAAAGATGAGTTGGATGAAGAGAAATAATATGATCAAAATATGTTGCATGAAAATACAAGTAGTATAAATGAAAGAAATGTTCATATAGAGAGTCTCCATGCTATCAAGTAGGGTTATTTCATCAAACATTGAATCTAAGCAATCATATTAATATTTTTAATACTTAAAAATATTCAGTGCTGTATAACAAACCGTATGAATTTTGTGAATATTTAGAATGACCACAAAATATGATTCTTAACAAAAGAAACTCATTCTTGCTTTAATCTCTGTAGTTAAAAAATATTTCTTTTTATATTTAAAGTGTTAACTTTGGGAATGATTAGAAATATCAGATCAGTATTTTCTCACAGTGATTTATACAGTCCTACAATAATCCAAATTTTCATGGGTAAACAATAACTCCCAAAATAAAGAGATTATCAAACAAATTTATCACCTTTCTCCTTTGTATCACATTTTTAACATTTATAAAAAAATTTACATTATACTAATAAAGTTCTTTTATTAAAAAGTAAATGTTTTGCAATTACACATAAGCAAGGAAAATTATAAAAAGAAATAACATTAAGGCTTATTTATACCTATCAATACAATGTACTGCTACATAGAAAACATGGTATTCTTGCAGAATTTTGAATTACAGCATTTATTTCTTGAGGGAAATATGTTATCATTTAAATTTATTACTGAAATGTGTTTTCTCAGGGTACAAGTCAAAGGTGCCAAACTTCTGAATGTGTAGCCATGAAATGAATATTCTCAAACATGACTTTGCCTGCAGTATTGAACTGCCATGACTACAATCAACGTTACTAGTGACTTCTTAAAGTTTAGTCTTGTAGTTTTTAGCATAGAAGTAAGATAGAACAGTGACATCTCTTCCTGTCTGCCTGATAAAGATTAGGCTAATTATGAAATTCACCTGGGAAAAAAATTATTGAAAAATACCTTTGAATCGCCTGAGGAATTGAATGCAGTAATGTAACTCCCAAGGTGGGCCTCTTTTTCATCAAAAGTTTCAGTGTCTCACAGAATTCCTAACAAAGAACCAGATAGAGCACCTCGTACTAATAATGTTCAATCCTATGCACTATGTTGGAAATTGGATTTGAAACAGCTCACCAAATTTCTGGTCATAGGCCTATCTCTGGAAGAATTAAAGAAAAAGAGCCATGTAAACCATGTAGTACAGTACCTGGTACATATAATAGAGTATCACTAACAGGTGACAGTCCACTGAGCAGTTGCCAGATGAATTAGCAATGTGACAGCAGGTCTTGTCTATTCAAAAGACAACTAGGTGAAAAGCTGTGTACTGTTGCACAAAGGATAAGAGGAGAGTTTGTAATATTATGTACCTGGGCATCAATCCAGAGAAAATTTAGCCCAGCTGTGGTCTGATTTTCTTGTTTGGATATGAAAAGTTACCTAGATAGAGCTTCACAATTTCAAGATAAAACTGCTGGAGGTTCTCACGACATCAACAGAAAAGAGTGAAGGGTCTGTTTGGAGTTAACATGGATGAGGGACAGAAATGTATCCTGTGCATCCCTTGTATCTAGTACTGTCTTACTATCTTTCCCTCTTGGAGCAGGAAGGGGTATTTAATACGTAAAAGTTGCTCACAGTGACCTCTTTCCCAGTAATTGTCACAGGTTAAGGTTCCTTGAAGGTTGTTGTCATAAGACTTTCCAGTTTCTGATTAAAGCAGAACCATTAGCATTCTTGCTCTTGAAATTCCCTCAGGATTTTAACATCTATACAGGAAAAAAAGCAAATAGCTTGTTTTCTAGTGGAAAGGATCTCTTTTTAAACAATGAAGTGAAGAGAACCATTCTGCCAAGGCTGTTGCTTCAGAAGTGTCACTCACCTGAGCACCCTGAGCAGAACAAAGGATGGCTGATTATACAATAACAAAACATACAACATGTGATGCCAATCCTAGTGCTTAGTATGCCCATAATAGAGGAAGAAAGTTCCCATTTTTATAACTGATTTGAAAGAGTTAAAGAACTTATTTTTTCTTTTATTGACATATGCTAGTTCAGAGAAAGTTATATATGTAATGTGATGCATATTCAGACTGTATTAAATTTATATTTTCTCTTCAACACAGAATATAGACATTGATGGAGGAAGGTCATTGGTTAATTAATAAAGAAACTGCTTGGCCCTGATAGGTTAGAACATAGGTAGGTGGAGTAGACAGAATAGAATGCTGGGAAGAAGGGAAGTGAGGTCAGAAACTAGATAGCTTTGCTCTCTGAGGCAGATGTGATGAAGCAAGCTGCCAGGTCAGACATGCTGAATCTTTCCCGGTAAGACTGGTGCTACATAGATTACTAAAAATAGGTTAGTCAAAATATGAGAATTAGCCCATAAAAGGCTAGAGCTAGTGGGCCAAGCAGTGTTTAAATGAATACAGTTTGTGTGTTGTTATTTTGGGGTCTTAACTAGCCAGGCGGCCGGGAGCTGTGTGGCAGGAACGCAGCCCGCAGCTCCCTCAACAAGACATTATCAATAAATGTTTTAGAAATGTTTGCATACACATAATAGATTTGTTCAACACACATGTATTAATGTTACCCATACATTAATGGTTACATTAATGACAATAAGGTAGATGGGAGAATAAGGAACAAAAAGAAACCCCAAAATGATGATCTAATGGGAACATAATAAAGCAGAAACAGAGGCAGAGGGACAAATAAACAAGGAAAAACAAAGAAAGTAGGATGGAGGGAAGAGGAAAGGGAGAGATTAACTATGTAGGTAGAAAGCATTGTGTCAAAGAAAGCAACCTAAGAGTCTATCAGTAGGGGCATACGAATCATAGTGTTTATTGATACACTTTCTGATCATATTTCTACCACCAAATCAATCATGCTCAATGCCAAGCCAATGAAATGTTACTCCCCATGAAGATGAGGAATCATCAAAGAACCACCAAATCACAAGTCACTCAAAAGATATGAAGACCCAGAAATTCCCCACAGTCATTGTTCAGTTTCATGGTTCCTTGATTTATATGGAAGATGGTTTCCCAATGTACTTGGACATGGTTTTCTGTTATTGTTAATTCCTCCTTCTTCTGTCTACAAGCATGCCATCCCCTGAGACTCTAATGAGCAAAGCTAATGTTCTACTATAAGGCAGCTCAGAGAAAGCCATCAGGACATTTCTTTCAAAATGGCATCAAATCCCATCTCTTCCATGGCACATGCCTTTAATCCCAGCACTCAGGACACAGAGGCAAAGAGATCTCTGAGTTCGACACTAGCCTGGTCTACAAGAGCTAATTCCAGGACAGGATCCAAAGCTACAGAGAAACCCTGTCTGGAAAAACAAAACAAAACAAAATCAAAAATAAATCCCACCACTTCCTTATACCAAACTCCACATCCCTTGAGACCCAGTTTTTCTTTAAGCTGAAATGTCCTCCACATGTTCATGCATTTAAATGCTTAGCAGACAGCAGCAAGCAGTTTTCTTGGAAGTTGTGAAAATTTTATGAGGTCCTGCCTATCTGGACAATGGTGTTTGCTGTGTAGAACGGCTTCAGGATTGCCATCTGCCCTCATTTCTGGTCTGCTATCAGCTTCCTTGTCTAATGAGATATGGAAAGCCCCAGCCCCAGTTCTCTCCACCATGCCTTGTCCACTATGGTATATAGTGGCCATATCCCTTTATATCATGGTCAATTAAATGGTCCTGTTGTAGTCTGAATGTAACAGACCCCCATACTCATAGGGAATGGATACTGGGAGCTGTGGCTTTTTGGAGTAAACATGGCCTTGATGGAGAAAGTGTATCTTTGTGAACATGGGCTTTGAGGTTGCATATTTGTTCAAGCCGTGTTTCATAAGATTTGCCATGATCATGGTGTCTCTTTATAGCAATGGAAAGCGGTAGCTAAAGCACGCTCCTTCCTAAAATAAACAAATCTTTTGAAAGTGCTTCTCTCTTCTCTTCTTTTTCAGTGTGGCTCATTCTATACTTTTGTGGATTCATCCATGTGCATGTATGCATTTATTTTAGCTAATTGATATAACTTTCTATAAATATAGTCCCCTATAAAGAAGAAATAGCTGAGAATGATGTTCATAATATATAACTACACAGAATTTCTTTCTCTTTCATTAATCTAATTCAATTATATACGGCAGGGTTCTCTGATGAATATGCCTAAAATGTGAAAATGTCAATGAATCTGATACAGGAACTGCTCTGAAGTTTTATCATACCATGTAGTTTTCAAATTTCCCATTTTATTGCACTGTGCACTGTCACAGAAAACATTTTTTTGAAATTGCTATTTCTTTAACAATTAAGAAAAAAATTGAAATGTCATGATAGTTTCTTCTCCCTTGTGATTACTAAATTACAAGCAAAGAATGAGTAGCCTTCTGTATTAGATCATCCCCGATACCAATGTGTATTTCCCATCAATTTTGCTACATTATGTGTAAATGCTTATGTCTCCTTTCACAGAAATCTTGACTTAAAAAAACATGCTTCTTTAACACCAGGGTTTACAATTAGTGAGGATAAATCAATATGTTTCATCTAAACATCAACCATCTTATATGAAGAAATATTAACAATTATAACATAGATTTTCATACAAAGAAAAATGGAGATTGTCTCTTGTTTGCAGATGTTAACTTAATTGGGAGCTGAATAAAATCATGCAAATGGTATACATAATAAGTACCACCACATAAATGTCTGCTTGCATTTAGTTACTGTTCAATGATATGAGTTATAAGATTATGTTAGTATATGTATAAATAAGGAGTACTGAATCCTCTTTATGAGTTCATTATTCTGTTAATATTTTTTTCTGGTTAAAAACAACAATACTGACAATATACAATATCTATTGAGGTAAAATTTACCCCCACAGTGAATACTAGATAAGACTTTTCAGTGAACATCAAGACTTTACTATATAACAGTTTGTGATAGAATCTGAGACTTGGGTATTATCAAACCTATTTGTAAGTTATAGAATTTCATGAAGCACTTTTTAAAATAACTTAAAATGATATTTTATTTATAAACATTATATACCTTATATGTTATATTAATATCAAGCGCATTTGAGCTCATTTGTAAATAAAAGATATTTTTCTACCAATTCTGATGTGGGAACGTCATTTGTCTATCTGTTAATTTCATTGGTTAATTAATAAAGAAACTGCTTGTCCTGATAGGTCAGAACATAGGTAGGTGGAGTAGACAGAACAGAATGCTGGGAAGAAGGGAAGTGAGGTCAGACGTGATGGAGCCAGCTGCCAGGTCAGACATGCTAAATCTTTCCCGGTAAGCCACCACCTCGTGGTGCTACACAGATTATTAGAAATGGGTTAATCAAGATGTGAGAATTAGCTGATAAGAGGCTAGAATTAACGGGCCAGGCAGTGTTTAAAAGAATACAATTTGTCTGTTGAAATTTCAGGATCAGGAATGTTTCCAGTCTATCTTTGAACTGTGTTTATGAGTTAAGAGTTTTATTTTGATACTAAAAGGAGCTTCAATTCAGAAATTGTCATTTTAAGGCTAATTTATTGAAAATTATTAAAGATTATTAAGACCTACAAGTTAATAGTCTCAAATTCAGTATTGTGTTTAGAACTATAATCATAGTCATGCTAAGCACTAATATAATTACCAGAAAAAACTCCTTTAGCCTCCTGTATGTTTTTAAGGTAAAACCTAAAGCAAATAACTAGAAACAAGAAAAGTTCGTTTACCTCAGATAAAGAATATTCTTTAAACTTGTCAGATATTTGGTGAATGTAGCATTTAAGATGTGTACTAGAAAAAAATTACTATGACAGAGACTTCCAGCTCCTAGCCGTAATTCCTTTGTCTTCAAAGATGCAAGACATCATGACTACTCCACCTGTATGTGGTAATCCTAAACACTGCATAAGATAGTCACACCTGGCACAAGATCCTGCCACCAACGTTGGACAAGTAGGACATGGGAGATTTGATTGCCTCACATTGCCTGGACAATGTAAGGTCAGCCTCCCCAAACAACGTTTCTCTCCATTGGAAAGAATACCACATTCTGGGTCTGAAGGCCAAAGACTTGTACTGTCATGGTACCTCTTCCCCCAAAACCATGGAGCACACAGGAGCCCGGGATGATCATCTAGGTAATAAACTAGTGTCTGTCATTTTAAGTGATACAAAGACTGTTTGGATACTTTCTGCTATCATTTATCCTTCTCAGGTCTTTGATGGTATTGACAGGTAGGCTAACAATATTTCTTAGCTTAGCTGTGGTCACCAGCCAGATTGCTCACCAAGGATACAGTTACCTTTTTGACTAATTTCCTATGTAAGATTCAAGCCTTATTATTTCTAGAGCTATTCCTTATCCTGTTGAGAAAAGGCAAATGCCTTGCTAAAATACACCATATTAAAAGTTAAACAGATTTTCAATGTAGCTTTCCACTAAAGGAACATTTGCAATGGCTGTTCTCAGTAATAAGTTCTCCTGTATGTGATAAATGATTAGATGGAATAAAATTGTTAAAGTCTATGCAAGTTTTGAGGGTCTAAGAAAATGTTTTAAGATATATAAAGGTCTGAGGATGTGAAAGCTTAAGTTCTGAAGGTCTGAGAAAAATGATTTAAGATGTATAAATGCAAGTTGTAAATGTATAAATAAGTGATTTAAGATATATGAAAGTGGAAAAGGTTTCAAATTTCTTTCCCCTTCTATGTTACTGTTACACTAAGATTTAAAAATTCAGAGTTTTAATATCGATAGAGTTATGACAAGCTCATAGAACGCTAACTACTCACTCATCAGTCACAAGTTCAAAATTTTAAATTCTCTTTGCTTGGTTTTCTAGGTGCAGACTTAACGATGCTTTTCACTGGGTAAAAGGCATCTCTATACAATCTATATCTGGCTTTTCAATCCAAATCCTTAGCTTTGTCTAGGACTCAAAGATGTGTGTCTAGTTCCAGCTGTTTTATGGATACCTGTTAACCTGCCTTTTTCTGCAATATGTATTTTAAAACAGATTAGTAATGCTAATATACCTAAAAATTCTAAGTCTTTCTGTGAACTTAAAAAAAAATCTGTATACTTTGAGAATACCGGGAGTCACAGCACTTGAATCTACCTTCCAAATGTCAAAAGAAGTACAGGTAAGTACAGTCCAAGTTTCCCCATCTGGCTATTTCTGAATATGGGATTTCTCCCCTGCCTCTCTTTCCTGGTCTTGGGACTCATCTGCTCCCCTAACTACTAGGACTATGGGCATGAATGTTTCAAATGTAATACTTTTAAGTCCCTAAATTTTAATTTCTGACCCCCATCTTTATCTTTCTCAGAATATTTTCACTTGGTTGTCATATACCATCCAAGAATTAGCTTCTGACTACCACCTGCTCCAAACAAACATGAGCCCCGGATTTGCTGAAAACTGATGTGGATCAGTCCAACCAATGTGATTATTGCCTGTCTCTTAAGCTGAGACAGTGAACCAGATGCTTCTCATGAATATCCCTTAGCCGGAAACTTCTCCTTGCATTTGACTAGCATTCCAGCCCTTCTGGGTGATGAAAACAAACTCCTAGTTTTAGTAGGAAGTAGTTATAGAAGAGAATATGTCATCCATTGTTGCCAAACAGATCCGAATGTTACATCAAAAGGGTACTCCCTGGCAAAAAGGACAAAACATCTATCTCTAGTGCCTATTGGCAAACCAGAAAACATACCTGTTAAAACCAAATGGGCCCAGATATATCAACAAGTAGATGCAGTAGTTTTGTAAAACAGAGTTTATTGTATACCTTCAACAGTAAATGGTTGTTTATATATAAACCACTCAAGAATCATTAGAAATAATCTGGTTGTATTCAAAAAAATCATTGCAAAGATAAAGAAGACCAGAAACAAGGTAAATAACTGTCTCTATACTCACACCCATGTTCATTCTAGAAAGTAACTCGGATGCTAGCCATCACAGGGCCTTAGGCCCTTCTGCTTCTGCTGACTGCTGTTGGTTCTTGTATCATTGATGCCTTAACTAAGAGATAACTTCTTTCTAGGTACCATTAAGATGATAGTTATTAGATCCCAATATAAACAGATACCCATCGCAAAGTCAAGGGGGGAATGTGAGAACCAAAGTTATATTTTAAGTTTTAATTACAATGCCTAACAGTTCCATGAAACAAAAATACCTCTAATCTGCAAGCCCCTTGCTCAAGGACAGATACTTCCTGAAATGTTGAAAGTCACTGTTTATGGGAGATAATGAGTCACATATTTTCAGTTCCCTAAACGAGCTTCCTGGGCCCATCTGAACTGGATGTGTTTGATCACATGTGAGTGGGAGGTTCATGGGCAGGAAACACATCAGAATGTACACTTGGTCATTAAATTCCATCCCCTGAAATGATTAATGAAGAAAATGTTAAAAGTAGAGTTTTATATCTAAAGAAAACTGGATAGACATAGGACTAACCGCTTGGTAATTAAAACCATCATTTTCACTAAATATCCATAAAATATGTAGAGCTGACCATGAAAATACCAGAGGGTTAAGCACAAGTATAAGCAGCTAGGCAGGTGCAACATTTGACTTTTGAGAACATCATACTCTGATTTTTAATGTAATTAGAGTGGAGAATTTTTCCTATATAGTAAATAAAAATTTTGAGTTAGTCATCAATAGTTTTTACTTGAATTGAAAGAGAAAACAATCAAATATTTGCCTTTGAGTATTTATGATATGTTGTTTTGTGTAAAAATACCTTCATGTTTCACAAATAACTTCAAGCACTTTAAGTCTCTTCACTATTTATATTTCATCTCAGTGAATTATTACTTTCAAATGATAAATACATATTTATTTGATATTTTATAAGTGTTTAGTTTAAACTATTATTGTTCACCAGATTGGGTCTGCTAGTGAGGTTTTAGACTAAGTGTCCTCTCACTGTTTAAAATCTGAACAGGGAAGTTTCTGACATTATTTTTCATCAGACATATTGTCGATCATATAAATGGTTCTCCTTTGCCCTCAGTTCATGCACATAAATTCTGATTGATGCCATTGGGAACCATGCATAGCTTTTTGAGAGAACTGAAGTTTGAAACTTTATGGTGTGTTCAGAATATCTTTGAAGTCCAGTTTCAGAGTAGAAATGCAACATTTAAAAAGAAGTTCTTCAGGGCTTATTCTTATTCACTGAGAGCAAGTTTAGATTGTCTTTTTAAATGCAGTATTAAGCTAGGGTTGAAAAAATACAGTATTGGCTGTAAGGAGCTGATTTCTAATGGATTATCTCAGTTTATTTCAGCACCTAGATGTATAGTTTGAATATCCATGGGGCAAGCTTTGTACTTCTCTTTTTTGAACAACAATGTTTATGAATCATTTCATCCTATTTAAAAATTGCACATATTTAGTTTATTCATGGCATTGCTGTTAGTTAAATGTGTCCCCTTCCCATCAACAGAACAAATCAGATAAACATTATAGTTTTTAGTAAATTTTATTTTAAATTTATGAATAAGTATGCTAAGTTTCATTCTGAATATCTTGATCAATAGCATAGCTTTGCTTCAAACTCAGGGTCCTCCTTTTTTGCTGTTGTTACGTACCGAAAATACAGATCAGAATTGTCACACGTGTTGTCCCATTATGCTCTTAGAAGGTTTTCATATTTTCTAACACTCATCTTACTAAAAATATATTAAGTATTCAACCAAGAAAAGATCTGGAGGTAATTTTTTAGAAAAAATTAATAAATAAAAAAGTAGAACCTCAAAGACACAACATGAACAACATGACACACACACATACATGCACACACATACACACATACATGCACACACACATACACACATACATGCACACACACACAATTTCTTTTAAGAAATCCCAATTAAATAAATGCCCTAGGTAGCAAATTAAATGATAATCCTTATCAATTGGGTCATGCAATTAACATGAAATGATTAATATGAAATAAATACCTTAACAACCTATACTACATTACAAAATTTTTAAAGAGTTCAGTTGCCACACTGACATCCAAAGGAGTTGTACCAGCTTACATTCCCACCAGCAATGAAGAAGTGTTCCCTTTTTCCCACAACCTCTCCAGCATAAGTTGTCATCAGTGTTTTTGGTCTTGGCCATTCTTACAGGAGTAAGATGGAATCTCAGAGTTGTTTTGATTTGCATTTCTCTGATGACTAAGGATGTTGAATATTTCCTTAAGTGTCTTTCAGCCATTTTGGATTCCTCTGTTGAGAGTTCTCTATTTAGGTCTGTACTACATATTTTTATTGGATAATGTGATCTTTTGGTGTCCAATTTCTTGAGTTTTTTGTATATTTTGAATATCAGACTTCTGTCTGATGTGGGGTTAGTGAAGTTCTTTTCCCGTTCTGTAGGCTGTTATTTTGTCTTGTTGACCATGTCTTTTGCTTTACAGAAGCTTTTCAGTTTCAGGAGTTACCATTTATTAATTGTTTCTCTCAGTGTCTGTGCTGCTGGGGTTATATTTAGGAAGTGGTTCCCTGTGCCAATGCATTCAAGTGTACTTTCCACTTTCTCTTCTATAAGGTTCAGTGTGGCTGGCTTTATGATGAGGTCTTTGATCCATTTGGACTTGAGTTTTGTGCATGGTGATAGATATGGGTCTGTTTTCATTTTTCTACATGTTGATATTCAGTTATCCCAGAACCACTTGTTTAATATGCTTCCTTTTTTTTTTCATTTGATAATTTTTGCTTCTTTATGAAAAATCAGGTGTTTGAAGATGTTTTCATTTCTGATTTTGTTAATTTGGATATTCTTTCTCTGCCTTTTGGGTAGTTTGGATAAAGGTTTGACTATTTTGTTGATTTTCTCAAATAACCAACTCTTTGTCTCATTGATTCTTTGTATTGTTTTCTTTGTTTCTATTTTGTTGATTCCAACTCTCAATTTGATTATTTCCTGCCATCTAGTTCTCTTAGGTGAGTTTTCTTCTTTATGTTCTAAAGTTTACAAATGTTCTGTTAATTCACTAGTGTGAGATTTTTCCAGCTTCTTTATATAGACATTTAGTGGTATGAGCTTACCTCTTAACCCTGCTTTCATTGTGTCCCATAAATTTTGGTATGTTGTGTGGTCATTTTCATTGAATTTACGAATGTTGTAATAGGAGCAGCGTAGCTGCGTCCCCAGCACCCCGGCCGCCTGGCTAGCTTTACCTGAAATAACAACATACAAATTGTAATCATTTAAACACTGCCTGGCCCATTAGTTTCAACGTCTTAACCTATCTCTAATAATCTATGTAGCACCACAAGGTGTGCTTACCAGGAAGATTCTAGCCTACATCCATCCTGGGTCGGAGCTTCATCGCTCACGTCTGCCCGGGAGACGGGAGCATGGCTTCTCTGCTCCAGAGAGCAGAGCTGTCGAGTCTGAACTCACTTCCTCTTCCTCCCAGCATTCTGTTCTGATTACCCCTCCCACCTATGTTTTAACCTATCAGGGCCAAGCAGTTTCTTTATTGCTTAACCAATGAAATCAACAGATTGATATATGACACTGCCACATCATAGGAAGTCTTTAATTTCCCCCCTTTATTTCTTCCTTGACCCATTGATGATTCAGGTGAGCATTGTTTAATTTCCATGTGTTTGTGGGTTGTCTGGAATTAGTGTTGCTGTTGACTTCTAGTTTTAAAGCATGGTGATCTGATAAGGTACATTGTTTTATTCCATTTTTTTTTGTATTTGTTGAGGTTTGTTTTGTTACCGAGTATGTGGTCAATTTTTGAGAAGGTTCCATGAGGTGCTGAGAAGAAAGTATATTCTTTTATGTTTGGATGGAATATTCTGTACATGTCTGTTAAGTCCATTTGAGTCATAACAACAGTTAGTTCTCTTATTTCTCTGTTCATTTTTTGTCCGATTGACCTGTCCAGTGGTGAGAGGGGAGTGTTGAAGTCTTCTACTATTAGTGTGTGGGGTTTAATGTATGATTTAAGCTGTAGAAATGTTTCTTTGACATATGAGGGTGCCCTTGTATTTGGGGCATAGATGTTCAGTATTGAAATTTCCTCTTGATGGATTTTCAGTGACTACTATGAAATGCCCTTCTTTCTCTCTTTTGGCTGATTTTAGCTTGAAGTCTATTTTGTTAGATATTAGGATAGCTACAACCATTTGTTTCTTAGGTCCATTTGATTGGTATATTTTTGCTCAACTTTTTACTGAGACAATATCTGTCTTTGAGGTTGAGATGTGTTTTTTTTTTTTATATGCAGAAGAGGGATGGATTCTGTTTTCATATCCAATCTCTTAGCCTATGCATTTTTATAGGTGAGTTGAATCCATTTACATTAAGGGATATTAATGACCAGTGGTTGCTATCTCCTGTTAGTTTAGTTTTCATTGTTGGTGATGCTAATTTGTGCACTTTTTTCTTCTTCTGGGTGTGCTGTTATGAGATTATCAACTGTCTGTGTTTCTGTCTGTGTAGCCATCTTCTTTGGGTTGGAGTTTTCCTTTTAGTATTTTGTGGCTAGGTATTGGTGAAATCTAGATTTGTTATGGAATATCTTGTTTGCCCTTTATGATGATCGACAATTTTGCTGGGTATAGTAGTCTTGGCTGGCATCTGTGGTCTCCTAATGTCTGCATAATGCTTGACCTTGACGTTCTGGCTTTCATTGTCTCCACTGAGAAGTCAGGTCTAATTCTGATAGGTCAGCCTTTATATGTTGCTTGCCCATTTTCCTTTGCATCACTTAATATTCCTTCTTTATTCTGTATGTTTAGTGTTTTGATTATTATGTGGTGAGAGTGCTATTTTTTTGGATCCAGTCTATTTGGTGTTCGGTAAGCTTCTTGTATCTTCATAGACGTATCTTTCTTTAGGTAGGGAAAGTTTTCTTCTATGATTTTGTCAAGTAGATTTTCTGTGCCTTTGAGTTGAACTTCTCCTTCTTCTATATCCGTTATTCTAAGATTTGGCCTTTTATGATATCCCATATTTTAAAGATACTTTGGGTTAAGCTTTTGTTAGATTTAATGTTTTCTTTAATTGATGAGTCTATTTCCTTTATTGTATCTTTAGCGTTTGAGATTCTCTCTTCCATTTTTTTGTATTTTGTTGTTCATGCTTTCATTTGTGGTTCCTGATCTTTTTCTCATGACTTCCATTTCTGTAATTGCTTCACCTTGTGTTTTCCTTATTTTTTTCTCAATTTTCAAGTCCTATATAGTTTCTTTTATATGTTTGAGTTCTTTTTTGTTTTTCTTTAAGTGATTTGCTGATATCCAATTTTTGTTTTTTCCTCCATTTATTTAAGGTAATTTCTCATTTCATCTTTAAGGATTTAAAACTTTCTCTTGAGATTATTTTAGATCATTTTCTTCTGGTTCATCCATACTTTGTTGTTCAGGTCTTGCTTTTGTAGGGTATTTAGGTTTTACTGGTATTGTGTCGCTCTTTGTGGTGTAGTGTGTAATCTTATCTTTTCTACTCATTTTTTCCTCTAAGAGGTGTGGTTGGGGCTGTCTGAGATTCTGTTGAATAATCTTCTACGTGTCAGTGAATCCAAAGCTCAGATATTTGTTCCTCATGGTACAGTCAGTGTCACAGTTTTAGTTACCCTGTTGGTTATTCCTGTTCCTGGAGGTAGCTCAGTGCTCTTGTGTTTTGGTCTGCTCCCTTGGAGTTTGCTGTCTCAGGTCTACTTTGACCTAGGCTGTTGGGTTTGATCTGTTTCTGTAAATCTTGGTCTGGATTTCCCCCTGCAGAAGGCCCTGACTTTGAGTTAGACTTGTTGTGGTGGAGATCATTGACTCTGGGTCTGGTAGCTGGCTCAGTCCTGATTCACCCATGTCCTGGGACTGGGGTTGCTCCTGGCTTTTGCTCCTGGTGGAGCTTGTTCTCTCTGTGTCTTAGGTCCAGTCCCACTCTGGTTCCAGTGGAGATCCCAGACTCCAAGTCAGGTCATTGGCTCAATCCTGGTCGGCCAGTGTCCCAGGACTGGGTTGTCTCCCAGGGCTGGATTTGCTCCTGGCTTCTGCTCCCAAATGGAGCTTTTTTCCTCTGCCATATTTTTTTAAATTTATTTTAAAAACTATCTTTTCTCATTTTACATACCAAACAAAAGTGGGAGACTTAATCTATCTTAACAAACCTTCATATCTCCAGCAGGGTCACGTAAGTAAGCCCAGAATAAAAAAAAAAATTGTGTCAGCTAAACATAATGCTTCTTCTTTATATAAAGTTTTTTTTATGACCAATACATGTCTCAGTAGTAATTCAATTTTTAATATAGTCTTATCACCTGTTTTATTTTATTCTACTTTGCAAATGAATTTTTCCTTTTGATTCTAAATAACATTGGGTAAAAGACATAGGGGGATAAGAGGTAGAAATGGAGAGAGAAAACAATCCTCTGTAATGGTTTTAAAATCTTGTTTCCCTAAAATTCTTTGGTAGAATTTTAGCTTCATCTAAGATGTAGCTGATAACTTTTACTTCATCTTAGTTGTGCTAATGGGAGGGAAATGAATTTCTTACCTCTAAAGCTATCAGTCTGATAGGACTCCTATTTCCAAGGCAGTCAGACAAACTGAGAGGAGCTAACAAAAGTAAAAAGAAAAATGTAGAGCTCAATAAAAATAAATTTAAAAAAAAGGACATAGAAAAAATAAAGACATGTTTCCACAAAACAACACTTTGAGGCTATGCTCTGTTATTTTCCTTTAAAGATTCAGCTTTAATGCCAATAAAGTCCAAGTTCTTGAATATTAACATTAATTTCCTTTTGTCATGTGTGTTTTCATTTTCAGTATCAAAACAGTAAGAATAGAAGAAATTTCCAGGTTCAAAGACCCACAAAAATATTTTCATTTAGACCAGAGAAAAATTTTTTTCTAACCTAAAAAAGGAGAAAATTATAAAGTTGCATGAAGCATTCAAAAACTAAGCAATGTACATTCTATCAGGAAAATGAGCATAAAGGGTGGATGACTAATCCTTTGAAAATTGCTAACGAGACAGAGATGTGTGAACATCCCAAACTTACCCTTTGGTTGTCTGAATCAATAATCTCTAATAAATCTGTTGAATGGATCTTCTAACCTTTGGATAATTGCATTAGTTACATGAGCATCTGGACTTTGCCTAATTAAAAAAAATAGTTACATGTTTCGATTTTCTTTATCTGCACAATGATTTAATTATCTCAAAATGTTTTAAGCTGCAGGCAATAATTACATAAAAACACTATAGGTTACCTTCTTTTTGCTCTTATTTGTGGTAATATTAGTAAAATATGGTGTCATGCTCAAGGAATCCTAAGATATTTTGTAGAGAGAATTAACCTAAGACAATTTTAGGTCTAGCTAAGTACCCACTATCAGGATGTTGTTTTCTTGCTTGCTTGATCTTAAAACTAAACTATCACAAATACAATATTTAGGGCATGCCTATCAAATATGCCTGATGTGCTAGCTACTTTTGTCTTGCTGTGAGAAGATACTCTGCCCAAAAGCAACTTAGGGAAGAGCTTATTTTGGCATAATATTTTAGATGAAGAGTCCATAGCAACTGGGCTGGCATGGCAGCAGACAGATCAAACAAGAGCCTGGATATTGTATCTTTAACGACAAACAATAACATCAGAAAGAACTGGAAATGGGGTTACTGCTATAAAGTCTCAAAGCCTTCCCACAAGGACTAATTTTCTACAGCAAGGTCTGTATTACAAATGTTCAATAACCTTCACAAAACAGCATCACCAACAGGAAAGAAAAAAGTTTTCAAATATGTGAACCTGGTTTGCAGGGGATGTTTCTAAGTCAAACCACCACAGATGATAAGAGTAAGCTCAAGCTGCAACCCACATGATGTACTGTAGTCTGCAAAGTTATAGTGAGACTGTCTCCAATCTCAAATTACAATTCTTCTGACCTTAGTGTGTTGTAGACCCTTAAGGGAGATGAGGCAATTTATCATGGAACCAAGGTCTCTCTCTCTCTCTCTCTCTCTCTCTCTCTCTCTCTCTCTCTCTCTCTCTCACACACACACACACACACACACAGAGAGAGAGAGAGAGAGAGAGAGAGAGAGAGAGAGAGAGAGAGAGAGAGAAGAGCACATAGGATTGGAGGAAGAAGAAAGAACAAGCAAGAAGGGACACAAATTATGATTAAATGTGATCAGTTTAATAATATTTTTCCAATGAAATTTGATAAAGAACAGAAGAAAGAAATTATATACTATATTTTTGATTGAAAGTTTTTGTCTTAAGGTTTCACCCAGTATTCCATTTCAGGTGTGACTAATCTATTTTACTTATGATTTTTGCAAATTTTACTATTTTGAAAATCACAAGTGTTATCTTTGCAATTTCTGTGGTAATTTTAATAATAATTTGTTATCATCATTAGTCATAAGAATAAAAACAAAGTCACGAAAACATGGTTATTTTCTTCTTGAGGTGTATAAGGAGTTCAAGGATATACATGAGTTTGAGGTTAACTTTATTCATAACTTTATTCATAGGCCTGTCCCCATAAACAACAACAGTAAATAATCACTTAGAAGTTAAACAGAATTTTATACGTTCCTTTTATTATTTCTTTGGAAGAACATTTCATTCTTTTCCACAAGAAGTTCTTGCATGGTAACAAGCAAATTTTCACAGGCTTTAAAAATCCCACTAACATTTGTGTAATCCTGGATTCATATTTGTTTACATCAACTGGAAAATTAAACTCTACAACTTTTATCAGTGAGGCTTTTAAAGACATGTTTCTTAAAGACATCATTCTAAGTCAAATAATTTATTGTTTTGATTATATGGATACATTACCAAATATAGATAATATAAACCGATTTTATTAGAATATTTTCAAAAGAAAAATGATACTTTTTATAACTTGCAATGATATTAATCATTATTTCTGATGAAAGTAAATTTATTCATTTTACAAGATATTAAAGCAACCAGATCTGCTATAAATAAATTTTAACTCAGGCAATATGACCTAAAAATTAAGATTAAAACATTTTTAGAGAGAGAGGAAGACAGAGAGAGTCTTAATTTCAGCCATAATTTATAAAACCTAGAATGTTGGGCTTTGTTTTCCTAATTATTCTGTGTACTTTTAACATAATGTAACATTCTTGTACATTCCATCTAAATATCTTCTTAGTGAAATTTAGAGTGTAGTTTTAGAGTTCCTGAGTGTGTTATGATGAACAATAACATACAATGGACATGTGACTTTAATGACATTACAGTGAGTCTTCAGGTTTACAACAGAAACACTTTCATTTTTATTATCACTATTTACTATGCAAAGTAAGGACTTTTCTCTTCAATATTTTTATTTATTAACTTGTGGTTTTGCTGAACCTATAGTGTTCATGGCACTCTGGAGAAACAGAAATCATCAATGGATAATTTATACACTTTGCTAATTAGTGTGATGATCTAGGTCATAATGAGTGACACTTAGGTGCTCTACTTAAATTCATATCATCAATAAAAGACCGGCAAAGCTAAATATGTATCAATTAGGATTAATCACAAGGCAATCTTGTGATGTCTTGGTGAGAAACATCATGGGAAGCTTCTATTAATCTACAAACTGGAGACTTGACTTGATGAATGGCCCATAATTCAAATTCTGATCCCCAGGCAAGTAATTTAGCACAAACAAAGTTAATTGAAGGCTTGGAAATGGACATCAAGCAAGCAAACACAACAGAAAATTATATAAAGCAAAAATATATTTTATTAATTTAAAATGAAATCTATGTCTGATACTAAAAGTCTATCCTGTCTCTTGGATATCAAATTCTCTTTTGTATATTTATATTTATGGGAATACAGTTTTCAGTGCATGGAGTAGTTGACATTATGATTCATAAAAAAGAATGATTTGTAAGGTTAAGTTTTTTGAAGGCTTTAAGAAAATAAGTTTCTGCACTCAGAGCCATTTTAACAGGGTAACAGTAAGAGGAAACACTAGTCATTAATTCTGGGAGTATTCATATGTAAATGAAAGCTTAATAGTCATTGAAGGTTAAATTGCTTCCATGAGATGACACAGGTGGTTAATTGAGGTAATGGGAGACTAAAATTAGAGATATCTGGGATCATTTTTAGCAAAATAAGTTTGTAGTGAGGTTTGAGATTACATTTATGCTTGAAAGAGTCCTGAATCAAAATATTTTACCATATTATAATAAAATGTAGCTTCATGTGCATTCTTGATACATCATTAAGCTCTGCAAATAAAAACCTGTCCTTCAGTTTCAGCTCAGCTGAGAACATTGGCACCTTTTCAATCATTGTAAATAAAACTAATGTGTGACCTGAAGAATCTTTTGTGAGAATTACAACTTTGTGATGCTACTAGAAAATTTGTTTATTATTATTATTATTATTATTATTATTATTTATGGTTGCTTTTTAGCCTTGTTAATAAAAGAATTTAAAATCTCACCCAGAAGGAAGCTGGAAAATTATGTTATTAGTAGTTGAAAGAAAAAGACTTGTGGGTAGCTGCGATTTTGACCTCAGCATCATCTTTGGTAAGAGTTCCCAAGTGTGCTGGGACCACCAAGGAGATATTACACCTCCATTATTTGGCTTAGTAAAATATTCCTTTTACTCTTCTTGCCTCTAATAACACTGACAAGCTGTAACTGATTGGATAAACTATGTGTCCAAATTTAACTTATGCATCTAATTCAGATATACCTAACAGGTAACAGTACCCTGAATCTCAAGTGCCTTTACAGATCTGAGAGTACGGCATTTAACAAAAGACCTTCTTATAACAGAGAGACATGTTGGCTCCTGCAGCATTCTATAGATCCTCCATGAAGATGCATGATTGCAGAAGATCTTCCACCTGGAGCCTTGCCTTTGGGTGCGGCAAAGCCCCTAATATCCTTATACCCAAAGAATCTGGAATGTTTGGGTTACTGCTTCACCTCAGTCCCTGGCATCCATATATTGAAAAAGTCTGGAATGTTTGAGTGGAAAGTTCCATTGTTGTCTTGAGCAGTGGGCTGCATTCCCACCCAGCTCTGCATGGCTAGCTTTACCTGAAATAATTACAGAGAAACTGTATTCTTTTAAACACTGCCTGGCCCATGATTGACACAGACAAGAATTATGTGTTAATTTAAGATGTAATACTTAGTTAATAAATAACTGAGATTATAGGCCAACCAGCTTATAATTAATGTAGGCCTCTGTGTGTTTCTTTGGGATTGAATGGCTGTGGAATCAGGTGGGAGAGAAACTTCTGTCAGCAGAGGTTCTTTGATGCCCATCCTCTTTTCTGAAGTAGATTGGTGTTACCAGGAGCAGACTTGTTTCACTGTCACGAAAAGCTCTATGATATTAAACCATTTAAATGTCATGTTCTATAGGACTCTGAAGTGCTTTAAAATCACCAGTCAACGGGATGTTTGGGATAAAGGAAGGTTGGATAGGGGAGCAGGGAAGCACACATCTTAATTAAGGGAGCCATCTTAGGGTTGGCAAGAGATTTGGTGCTCCCAGGTGCCCAGGGCGATGTCCCCAGTTAGTTCCTGGGGCAGCTGAGGACAGAGAACCTGAAATGACCC
>NW_026067912.1:13641661-13657914 GCF_014885135.2 Alexandromys fortis | reverse complement strand
GGCGGGGAGGAGGCGGAAATCTTTTTTTTTTTTTCAATAAAAAAATTATATTTAAAAAAAAAAACAAATACGTTAAAAAAAATCTTTCTCAAAAAAAAAATCACCAGTCAATATAAAATATGTCTCTGTTTGACCTTGAAAACATCCTTAACATGACTACAAGTTTGCATGTTATAGGTGATAAAGTACTAACCTGCATAGGTACAATACCTTAGACAAGAATAAAATTATATACACAGTATAACAAAAATAATCTTAAGTTTGTATCAATATACAAAAATCCACACCAATGTAAAATATTTGAGACTAGTGGTTGCTTTTCAGTTGATTCAATAATCTACACCTTTTTCTTGTAATTCCTATATCCCCTGTTTTCTTCCATTTCATCCCCTTTCCACATTTATTTCTATACTAGATAGAAAATAAAGACAAATAGTGGAAAATAAAACAAACAAGGAAAAAAGGAAGGAAGAAAAAAAGAAACGCCTTGATCTAAACTTTGTTTGGGTTTCTTCACTAACAACTTGGAACTAAACTATGACAAACATCCATAATCTACTCAAAGACCAATAAACACCCACTCCCATTTCTTAGGAATTTGAGCATCATGGGAAATGTTGCTTTTGTCAAGTCTCTCCCTAATTGTACTTACCCCTCAAAAAAAAAAAAAAAAAAAAGGCTTAAAATTTTTCGAGCTCATGCAGTTGTTTCTCCCATTGAGCAACAGATCAGCTTTTCAAGTACTTGGCTACATAGCAGGACATCTTTATGGCCAGGGATTCCTGAGAGAATATGGTTTCTAGGAAACAATATGTCAAGAATTTTTTGGGAAGTTTTTCAAGCCCTATGCTTTAAAATAAGTGCCACAAATTGGGTGACAAATATAGCAGGTTTTTCTTTGGACTGCCAACTCACAAATAATAATATAGAGACTTTGTATTTAGTATGAAAGCTTGGCCTTAGGTTGGGCTTATTCCTAGCTAGCTCTTAACACTTGAATTAATCTATATTAATCTATGTTTTGCCACATATCTTGTTACCTCTCCGCAGTACTTTATATCTGACTTCCTTCACGTCTCACTGGCAAATCTCTGCCTCTATGATTCCTTCCCAGAGTTCCCATCTTTGTATGGAAGTCACACCTAACCTCTTCTGCCTCCCTCTTTGTTAAACCAATCAGAAGGTACCTTGGCAGCAACACATCTTCACAATGTACAAAAAAAAACTCACAATATAGATATAAATTAGGTAAATTTATATCATAAAAATATACAATAAACATTAACTTTGATAGCAAAAAAATAATTTTTATTTGTCCTCTAATGAAACAAAGGGTATAGAATATAGAGAAAAATGACAAAAAAATTTCATTATTCAGGTTTGCTTTATCATCAGCCCACAGAAACATGTACTTTTCCAAAATAGGTGAATGGTTAATACTGAGGTCTTGTTGAAAATTCATATATAATGCATGGATGCCTAATTATTTTTCTGCTTATGAACGCTGTTCTGACTTGTACTTGCTGACATGGATGTGTATTACAGTTCTCTTTGTCTGTAGTTTAGGTGTCAATAAAGAATGCATTTATCTATACAATGAAGGATATTTTCTATACATTAGAATTTGGTGGCTTTGATTCTTGGTCATTCTGATATCTGATTGTGGCCTACTGAAATTTTGTGCCAAAGATTCAAAGCAGAAAATTAGTATTTAGAAAATTAAAGCAAATATGTTACAATAAATTCATATGGTATCCATTTTTAAAGTTAACAATGTTTCTGGTTTTTCTCCTTCCACTTTGGTTATAAATGGGACATTTCATGTTAATGTGGCTGCCTGAGTATTTCTTAAATTATTTCATAGTGGATAAATTTAAGCAGCTATGTATAATGGATGGGAAGAAGAAATACACTTCAATGAAGAAATGACTTGGAAGGCATAAGTTTATCCACACAATTGTTAACTAAACACCTTACTCTTGACACAGAGAAGTAAACTGTAACACTGAATAAGTTTTAGCCTACATATCTGTAGAACATCATAAAATGTGAAGTACGACATTGAGAGTACATTATATATTCAAACACAGTTTAAGATAATAAAACATTCTTTGGCATTTACAAAACAATCAAATTTAATTGATATCAACAGCAACAACAAAATCATGTTTAATAATATGGATCAGAGATGGGCTGAAATTAGTAAATAAGATTAAGGTATTTACTTAGATATTGATCTAAAGATCTAAGACTTTTTATTACTCCCCATGAGTTGTAACAGAGAGAGTCCTTCTGATTTCCCTCTCACATCTTGACGTCTTTAATTGATAGAATTGACTATGGAAAACAACTGCCTAGATGCCTGTACGGATTATTTTGTAAGTTATGTTCTGCTTTAGGTGCATATGAGTTCACTAATTTCTAACAAGTGGTAGGTGGTATAACATACTTCCAAAACTATTGAATTCTAATGTTAAGACCTCTGATGATTTTTGCTTGTATGTCAATGAGAAAGTAATATTGTGGATTAATATTACTAAGAGGCATATCCTGCCTAATATGTGAGGGTACAAAGTCATTCTGTAAATTTCTAAAATTGAAAGGAAGGCGCAAGAGAAGAGGTTCAGGAGATGTATTTGTAGAAGTATGGTCAGAGAAATGCATCTCTCCTGACTTTACAGTTGAAATTAGAGGAATAGAAGCCAAAAAAAAAAAAAAAAAAAATTAGCGGAGCATTGTTTTGGGCATAAACACACACGCAAATATGTACCTTTACGATCTCCCAAGTTGGGGGCTGGAGAAATGGCTCAGAAGTTAAGAGCACTGCCTGCTCATCCAAAGGTTCTGAGTTCAATTCCCAGCAACCACATGGTGGCTCACAACCATCTATAATGGGGTCTGGTGCCTTCTTCTGGCCTGCAGACATACACACATAATATTGTATAAATAAAAAAATAAATTTAAAAAAAAGTTTTAAAAAAAGATCTTCTAAGTCAAGTACAGACTTATATGATGAAACATTTTTATTTTTATGACCCTCTTTATTAAAAAATACAGGTATATATTGAATATGGATTGTATTTGTCCCAAATGAAATATTTACCTACTCTTTTCTCTTTCTTTACCAACACCTTACCATTTGTTTTTGTTGCTGCTTCATCCAACTTTCTGGAATTTCACTTAATATACACAAATATGGCTTATGCATTGTTTAAAGTTTGGGAATAATTAAGGTGAAGCAAAATATACCTCTTTGAGAGGGCTGTCTCCCAGTGTGATTGTTTCTATTGTCATTAATCTCCCAGAAATCCAGTGCCTTCATTCTTCTTTACATCTGAGGATTCCATACTGCTTATCTGCAACATTTTTCCTTATCCACACCTGTGATTCTCCCAATAAATTGGATCCATAGTTTAGCTTTTATGAATAAAGTCACAATAACCATTGATGTATTTGGAGTTGTCTAAGTGAAACAGTACACTTTGGTTATACTGTGGATCTATTTTTAATGTTCTATGACACATCCTAATTAGGATTCCATGGCATTCTTTTTTGTCCTCATGTTTCCCAGCACGTGTGACACTTGATTTTTTTTTAATAATTTAACATTTGTGGAAAATTCACTTACAAGGAAAGAGTTCCATGTATTTCTAGAAAAGTAGAAACTTAAGTTTTGAGGACAGAGATTTCTTGTGGATAGTATCTTCATTTAATTAAAGATTAGGAGAAAAAGCAGAACCATGTTGCTTCTCAATATTACTTCTCAGATTAGTGTTTTCCAGACTCCTACATGACTGTAAAAACATACGAATTGTCCACTATTCTTCACTGAAGTTCATTTTCATGAGATAATTTCTTTATGTGCATGTTCAACAAACTTTATATACCCCAGTTTTCATTTTGAATGTCTGTGACACCTACAGAAAATTCTGTTCACCCTGAAGTTCAGTTCATCATATGATCATTTATGAAACCCCGACTTAATAGCTAGGAATCAAGCTTTATGCTCTTTATGCATTCTGTACCCTCCACTCATACTTCTTTCCATCAATGTAAGCCAGTATGATTCCACTTTCTTCCACTTTTGCATCATAAAACAAAAAAAATATTCTCTATCAGAAAGCCCAAACTTGATTTCTAAAAATTGTGCTATTTGGCTATAAATTTTACACTCATATTACTTTCAGCCTTCAGAAAGGTTTAAAAAATAAAAATTTGTGAAGAGTAAAGAAAATTTGGAATATACTATAGTTATATTGGTCAATTGGTATTGATTTAAAAGTGTTAATGATCTTGCATCAAAAAACAAAGATGGGCTCACTTTAATCCTTAAAGCATCAGAAATTTATTTGACTTTATTCATACTATATCCAAAATTGATATATTAAGCCAACCATAATTACATAAATAGACTCAGGAAATCTTTGTCACTTTTGTTCTTTTCAATTTTCTCAAAGTTAACTTTCCTTTAGCTCTAGATTCCTTATACTTTTTAAATTAACTCTTTTTTATTCCTTCCCAATTTCATTGTCTTTGGATACAATACTCATATACTTATGATTTATTTTTATAAATATTAATTTTCATGTTCTCTTACTGCTCTTGGAATATAATTACTCTCCCCAAGATTTATCCCTAGGTCTGTAGCAAGAATTCTGACATAGTCTTTTTTTCACAATTGACCCAGTCCCCAAAGGTCAAAAGACTTTCTCCCCTAACTTACTTTCCCCTACTCATCCCAGCCTCCCAGGTTCCACCAATAGGCTTCCCTGTGAATACACCACATGAGCAGGCCTGCAAAACAGATAACACAGAGCCAGCACACTTCCCAATATTCATGAGTGGAAACAGAAAGCATGGAACAAAACAACCCTCAACAAAGAAAAATGCTGAACTCAGAAACTAGACAGATATTTATTCCAATCCTAGATGCCTAAATGCCAGTATAAGCACACAATCAGCAATGACCTTGAGAATATATCTCCACTAGACACTACCCATTCTATCACAGCAGGTCCTAAATATTCCAATATATCTCAAGCACAAGGAGAAAGACCTCAAAAAATTATAGAAAACGATAGATGTCCTTTAAAATAAATAAATAAATAAATAAATAAATAAATAAATAAATATATCCCCGAAAGAAACCCAGGTAAACACACACAGCTGCAAGAAAACCCAAGCAATACATGAAAGAAATGAATAAAACTGTTCAAGACCTTTAAATAAGAAATAAAACACAAATGGAGGGAATCATGGGAAAGGCAAATTTAGGAATACAAGCAGAATCTACAGAGACAAACTTCTAAGAGCTGAAAGATCTTAGACATTAAATACATGATAGAAAAAATAGATGCATCAGTCAAAAAATGTTGTCTAAAAAACAAAAGAATCAAATTCACCAAAACTAAGAATAGAGGAAATAGAGAAAGGAGAATAATCCCAGTTCAAATACCCATAATACATTTTCAGGAAAGTCACAGAAGAAATTTTCTAAATAAGGAAATTCCTACAAAGGTATAAGATGCATATAGAGCACCAAGTATATTGGATCAGAAAAAAAAAACAGTCCATCTACTATATATTAATGAAATCACTAAAGATATAGAACAAAGGAATAAAATTAAAAGCTCTAAGGCAAAAATACTAAAAAAAAATAGAGAGACAAACACATTAGAATTGTACTTGATAACTCAATGAAAATTCTAAAACCAAGAAGGGCCTGGGCTGGTGTGTTATAGACTCTAAGAGATCACACTTAATAGCCTAACAAAACTTTTATTATTATAGCTGAGGAAAATAAGGTATTCTATGATAAAGCCAACTTTGTACAGTGTTTATCTACAAATTCACCACTACAGAGAATGTTAGAAGGAAATTCCAACCTAAGAAGATTAAGTATACCTATGAAAACACAGAGAGTAAATAATCTCACACCAGCAAAATAAACAGAAAAGAAACATACAAATATAGATAAAGACACCACCACCACCACCAGAAATAACAATTAACAGGAATAAACAAACATTTGTCATTGATATCTCTCAAAATCAATATACCTAATTTTCCAATGAAAAGACACAGATGAACAAAATGAATGAGACAATAGGATTCATCCTTTTACTGCATCCAGGAAACACACTTCAACATCAAGAAGAGATATTACTTTACAGTTAAAGGTGGGGGAAATAATCTAAGCAAATGTACCTATGAAGATAGCTGGTTTAGTCAAGTTACTATTTAACAATATAGATTTCAAACAACAACTAATCAAAAGAGACAGGGAAGGATACAACATACTCATAAAAGGAAAAATCCACCAAGATGACATTTCATTTCTTCCCATATATGCTCCAAATACAAGGGTAACCAAGTGTGTAAAAGAAACACTAAATCACATACTGACCCTCACACATTGACAGTAGTAGACTTCAATACTCTACTCTCACCAGTAGACATGTCCTACAGACAAAAACTAAACAGAGAAATACTGGAGTTAACAAACATTAAAAATCAAATAGAAATAGTAGCAGATATTTACAGACTATTACACCCAAAAACAAAGAATATACCTCTTTCTCTGTGCCTCTGGGAACTCTCTTCAAAACTGACCACACACTCAGACATAATCAAAGTCTCACAGATACAAAAAATTTAAATAACTTCTTTCCTTCTGTCAGATGACAATGGCTTAAAGCTGGAATTTCAACAAAATCCATTCCATTTTCTTGGAATGCAATGCTCAATCTTAATGCAGGGAAAGGAGCTTGGTCCTGCCCCAACTTAATATGTCAGATTTTGTTGACTCCCAAGGGAGTCTTTACCCATTGGAAGGAAAAGAATGGGAGTGGACTTTGGTGGGGGGAGATGGGAGAAGGAGTGAGGTGAGAACTGAAAGAAAAAAGACACAAACTTCTCATTAGTTGTATCAAAAGTCCTTTGATAAAATTCAATATTCTTTCGTGCTAAAGGTCCTGGGTAGGTTAGAAATACAAAGGACACAGCAAACTATAATAAAGATAATTTGCAGCAAATCTATAGCCACCATCAAATTAAACTGAGAAAAACTCAAAACAATTACACTAAAATCAGGAAGCATACAAGATTGTTTTTTACTCTTCTGATATATATTCAGCATAGTACTTAAAGTCTTTGCAGGAGTGATAAGATAATTTGTAGAGTTCAAGAGAATAAAAAAATGGAAAAGAAGAAGTCAGATTATCATTCTTTTCAGATGATATGATAATGTATATAAGTGACCCTAAGAATTCCACCAGAAAACTCCTACATCTGATAAACACTTTCAGCACTGTAGCTGGATTACAAGATTAACTAAATAAACCAAAGGCTTCCAGTGTACAAACAGACTGAGAAAGAAATCAAGAAAGCAACATCTTTCACAAGAGCTACAAATAATATAACACCTCTTGGTATAACCCTAACTAAACAAAGGAAAGATATGTATGGTACAAACTTTTAGTCCTTGGAGACAAAAATTGAAGAAGATAACAAATGGAAAGATTCCCATGTTCACAAAATGGTAAGATTAGCATAGTAAAAATGGACATTTTATCAAAAGCAATCTACAGATTTAATAAATCCATATCACAATTCCAGCATAAATCTTTACAAATCTTGTATGGACAACTTTCAACTTCATATTAAAAACAAACAAACAAATGAACAGAACCCACCAGAAACAAAAAACAAACCAAATAAAACATTTTCTGTATAAAACATACTGAAAAAAGAATAAAAATCATCTATAGGTATTTTCATTCCAGACTCCAACTTGTACTATAGAACTGGAGCAATATAAAACACATGTTATTGACAAAAAAATAGACATGTTAATCAATGCAATTGACTAGAAGACAACAGGACATAAATCCAAATACTTTTAGAACTTGCTATTTGATAATGAAGCCAGATATACCCTCTGAAATAAAGACAGCATCTTCAACAAATGGTTGAACTGGATGTCTGCATGTAAAAGAATGCAAACAGATTTGTAATTCCTATGTTCTACAAAACTATGACAAAGTGGATCAAAGACTTCAGCATAAAACAAGATATAGTAAACCTGATAGCAGAATAATTATGGAGTAGTCTTTAATGCATCAGAATCGGAGACAACTTTCTGATCAGCAATGGTATAGGCACTAAGATTAACAATTAATAAATACGACTTTATGAAACTGAAAATCTTCCATAAAGCAGAAGATATATCATTAATATAAAGCCGTAACCTACATAATGAGGGAATTTTTCACCAACTGTACATCTGATAGAGGAGTAATATACAAAATATATAAAGAATTTAAGAAACTATGTATCAGTAAACCACATAATCCAACAAAAACTCTAGAACATTTCTAAACAGAAAATACTCAAGAGTAAAGTCAAGTGGCTGAGAAGTACTTAAAGAAATGATGACCATCCTTAGTCATCAAAGAAATGCAAATCAAAATGACTCTGAGATTCTATCTTATGCCTCTCTGAATGGATGATATCAAAAACACAAGTGACAGAGAATCATGGCGAGGATGTGAAGCAAGAGGGAACATTTCACTGTTGCTGGCGGGAGTATAAACATGTAAAACCACTATGAGAATCAATATGATGTTCCTCAGAAAGTTGGCGTACTAGCTACTTCAAAATCCAGCTATATCACTCTTGGGCATATAACAAAAGAATGTTCCACACTACCACTAGAACAGTTGCTCATTCATATTCATTTTGGGTTTATTCATAGTAGCTAGAAACTGGAAAAAAACTAGATTTTCCATAATAGAAGAATAGTTAAAGGAAATGTATAATTACACAATGGAGTATCATATCTCTGCAGTTTAAAACAAATGACATCATATAACTTGTAACTAGGACAAAATCATCCTGAGTGAGATAACCACAACCCAGGTAGTCACTTATAAGTGGATATTGGAGGTTAAATAAGTGATAAGCACAATTCCTAGAAGTCAGAGTGGTTAGGCAAAGAGGAAGAATAAAGGGAATACATTTATCTCACTGGGAGAGAGAAATAGAAGAGAATTTCATTACATACTTGGAGCAGGTGGGGATGGGAAGGAGCAATCAGGTGTGTGGGGAGAGACAAGTGGACTTGGGGGTACTTTGAGGCTTGTTTGAAAATCTAGTGAATTAGAAATTTCTTGGAATGTATGAAGGTGATCCTCATGAGGTCTCCTACTAATGATGAATATGGAATATCAACTGGCCATTTCATGTAACCAGTTGAGACTTCTAGTTCTAGAAGACATTCAGTTGAGGTATTGACCATCCAGGGGGCTCATAGAAATTCCCAAACAACCCAAGCCATCACTAAGTCTAAAATTTGCCTCTGAAAACCTACATGGGTGCCCCATTGCTGAGGACAATACCCACACAATGCACTGAACATGAAAAAGACAAACATGGAGGCTACAGCATTACACTCTAGACTCTAATGTGGGAAGGTACACTTCAGGGCATAGAAAACAAAATGCAGACACCAAACCAGTCAAAAAATATTTGACCTACAATCTTTCTTGCCTGAAAAATATGCTATGGCAAAGGTGGCATAGAATTTGTGAGAGTAGACAATCAATGTCTAATTCTATATAAGGCCAACTCAAAGAGAAGGAATCCATAGCTGACACTGGTTGGGTAACCAAGAACCAGAGACTAGACACCTAGTTCAGAAACAAAGGAATAAGCCAAATAATACCGCCAAGAAAGATACCAATAAAACAATTCCTAATAATATTCTGATATGCTTATAGATAAAAATGGGTATCTGTTCCTTAGGTATAGGAGTTGTGGTCTATATTTATCCATTGGAAGTAGGATGAACATCTTGGCACTTTGATTCATCGTAGTTTTCCGTAGTTTTTCTGTGCCTTGATGTGATAGTAAGAAGATCTTATTAAGCAGACCTGTAATGTTTTAATCATGACTCACATATCTCCTCCAGTTTTATGTATGTATAGCAAACTCTCAAAACATCCATGAATAATTAGGAACTTGAAATAAATATTCTGTGTTAAAGGATTGGTGCATATATGGTGAAACCTACATTTCAGTATTTTCCAAGTAACTCTCTTTGAAGCTTTATTCTCTTAAAATAAAAACTATCTTTTGAATTTACAATGTGCTTCATAAAAACACTAATTGACTCTGTCTTGTAATACATTTCCAATATGTTTCTAAGGGGAAGGGGGAATGAAAAGAGCCCTCTCAAACACTAACACAGACTGTTCAATATGTAACTAAAATCTCCACATAAATCTGTTGATTGTATCTTTTATAGTTTCATCAGAATAAATTTGCACACATACACTTAATGATTGCCATAGATTATTTTGTGGAAAATAGTTGATTAAATAGGTAGAAATATCACACACATTGTGTTACATACTGAGGACTCCAAACCTGATTTCACTGCATCTGGATTCAAAGTCCAGAGGGAGGTGATTAGGGCTGAATGAGATTTGGAGTGGAATATTGTCAGTACAAAACTAATGGCTGTAGAACACTGTAGAGAGTACTCATTCAAACATAATTGGACACAATAGAAAAGCAGTTCTTTGCAAGCTAAGCTGAGAGCCTCCCTTTAGACCAAATGCACAGACACATTGATCTTGGCTTTGTAGAATCTGGGTTTTAACAAAATAGTTGTATGTTATTTAGACCTTCCAGTCCATTGTGTTTGATTGTGGAAAACTAAGAAGAGTAATACAAAGTATAAATTTTAATATAGTGTCTGGTAATTTACATATACATAGTGATTAATCTGTGGAATAATCATTGTAGATTTCCAATGCTAGGTTGTCAAGGTAAAGGTTGTTTATATTATTTGTAATTGGAGAAGTACAGCAAAATAAAGAAGGGTTACTGGTAAGGCTAAGAATGTTTAATGATCATTGAGATAAATGTTGGAGATGACAGTTAATCAGTCTGCAACCACATGTCTGAGAAATGACAGCAAATTATGATTTTTCATATATTTTAGAATATTTATAGCTGTTTTATAGACCAAACTAAAGGGACTTGTTTTTTTGTAATATTAAGTAGGCTACTTAATTAATTTTGTAATATAAAGTAGGAAGTAGTTTTTAATTTTAGTTGAATATGTCTACTAAATTGAGAGTGTTTTGAGTGCTCCATGGGAAAAAGACAAAACTGCTGCAAATATATGAATTTTAGGTGTTCATATCTTAGAAGACAATTAATTGTGGTAAGAAATCAAGGTGACGATAAAGTTCGAATTTCAATCTGACTGTTTTATGTTTAATTACGATTCAAATACCCATGACTGAAGAGACCATTCCAATATTTCTGGAAGAAGTAAGTGTAAGTTTGAATATGTTCTGCAGGAGCCAGTTAGACTAGGTCCTAGAATAAAGAGGAGAAAAAGATTGTCTTAAAAGCCCTACATATACAAATTACCCAAAATCCTTTGCAGTAAATAAAACCCGGGAAGGAGCGCGAATTGGTTCTTATTTTATGCGTTAGAAAACTTTGTCAATGTTGATTGACAACATGAAGCTCACATGTAATATGCAATTCATGCGCACTTCGTACTTCATCTCTTCACTTTAATAGCTCTTTTAGTATCTTTCTGCTTTTTCCATGGTTTAAAAATTAGCATTACTTGTTTGATATCAAAGGATTTTTTGTCGTATTTAAATAAAACCCATATGTATTAACAATATGTAATCACAGCCAACAAGGCGATCACACCACAATTATATAACAGCTCTACACACTATTGGTTTTGCACAACTCTGTTATAAAATTTTCCTTTAATAGATCTTTATAAAGATTATAAGGATTTTTTTCAACATTCAGGTTAGGTAAAAGTTAAGCCATCATTTGGGAGTGTATGAATATACGCATGTGTTTATGCTTCATAAAAATGATGCATATTTATGATACAAATTTATCTCATCATCTTATAGTTTATAATTAGTAATTATTACTGTTGACAAAATTCCTTTCATCATTAGTCTACAATCTAACTATAGAACAATCTATTCTGTCATTTTCTACTCTGTCTTCACTTCCACCACTTAATTTAAAAGGTCATTTGTCTTGCATTAACGTCCATTAAGTTGTTTACTAAATACTGGTCTTTATAATATGTAACACCTTCCAACCCTGCTACACTTAACACTACATACAGCGTTGCTCAATGAGACATTCCTGGCAACAAACATGATTGAGCCTAATGATCAATTTTCAATAGGCTTTACTCAGTTAAGATGTTCTAATTATTTTTATAGTGATTAAATAAGTATTTCACTAAATGAATGATACTCTAGTTCTTTTGAAGAATATAAAATAAGATTTCAAATATTGCTTAAAACCTGGTTTTAGTTCATACAGTGAGTTCTACTTTACTACACTGTGAAAATAAACACATATTTCAATTATTCCAGAATGACATGTAATTGAGGATTTAAAAATTAAAATTACAAAGCCTGTCAACATTACTGCATTGTTTAACAAATGATTATAATTTATTATGTGTTTTGTTTAAAGAATTTTTTTTAAGTTTTCACTGAAGTATGCTAATGAAAACATAGTTTTGTGCCTGCTAATTTTGAGATGTTGCTGGTCAGTAAACCATGAATTAGAGAAGCTCAAATACATTATAGATTTTAGCCCACACAGAAAAATAATGATTATATAATGCACATGTGTGTCTGATAAAGAATTAAGAAATGTTGGACATAGTGAGATAATGATAATCAAAATCATAACTAAATAATAAAACTATTTAAGTCTGTTAATATTAAAATTTAAATATTCAGTGAAGTTATTTGATGAAGAAAACCTATATGTATCAATCAGAAAAAAATCTACATTAATAAGATCCTTGCTATATTTTTATAAACTATTTAGATGCCATTATTCAGCTAAATATTAATAATAATTTATATTGTATTTCCTCTCTTCTGAGAGTTTGTCTTCTTTTTTCATGAGATTTTTTTAATTAGTTTCAGAGGCAGACAAAGCAATTTAAATTTTAAGGATGATTTCTAGGTTTGTATGTGTGTATATTTATTAAATTCAATTAACGCTCAAGTTTATTTTTTAAATTGATATATCGGGATACATCAGTGTCATATACTACATTTGTATGAGAAACTCACTTCAGGAATCTTACTCTTTTTTTAATAAGAAATGAGGCTCTGTGTTTTGTGACATAACTACCCATAGTGGTTGATCTGAAACAAATCTATTCCTTGTGCACTTTTATACTCTGCAGATCGCTCTATACATATTGAGGTATTGATGGAACTTTAAAGTGCCAGTCTTGACTAATGTAGTTATTATCAATGCATATTTACTAAGGTCAGAAAATGAAAGTGTTAGTAGGAAAGAAATCCAAGAAGCCCATGAGCGTTTTTAATTTCAGTGGTACAACAGGGTGCACAGAATAAGGTCTGGCTCTTTTCCTCTCTGACCTCAGTGTAAAATAAACAATCTTCAAATGAAACTGAGAACAGAGTAGTTTTCCCCGTGAGCCATGAGTAATTCCCTAGTTTATGTGAGCAGCAGCTATAAAGTTCAGATGATGTTGACAATGGTGTGGCAGAGTCCCTGAGAAATATAATGGTAATTTTTTTCTTTCCTTCAAACCTGATTGCTTTGTTAAGGTACAGTTAACATTTTTTTTGGATTTCAGATAATATAAAAAATATGAAACTCAGCTGCAAGTTTATAATACAGCAATTGCTTTATCTGTTTGTTCTTGTTGTTCAAACATAGCAATAATGATTACGGACCAAGATTTGTGTTCTTTTTCAAACATCTATAAGTGATAGGAAAGTTACGTATTTCTTCTTGAGTGTGAAACAGAAGAATCTAAATATGTGCTAACATATTCAGCTGTGACTCTCTGTTGAATAGTTGAGGTGCTTAGGTACTGTAGATTGGAATCTATTTGTTACTTACAAATGTTGGGAGACAAAGAAAAAAAGTGTCTGGGTAAGAAATGGAGTTGCCTTGTTTTTACTGTAGACTGCTCTGTGAGAATGCAAGTCATAGAACTCAAAGATGAAAAGTGGACTTGATAATTCTATTATCAAGTTTGCGTGTGAAATCTAACATAAGGTTGACACCAATCAGTAGGAGTGTACATGCATTAAAATTCCTTTACTGCATAAACTTTATACCTTGGAGTCCCTCAACCATCCTAACTCTTGTTGCAAGGAAACTATATGACTGAACTACTCAGAATTAAAGAAATGAAAATTCTGATGTTGTAATCATCAGTGGTAATAGCCAACTAGACTGGATGGAGAGTCATTAAAAGTAAAATTGTACATATGAAGATTAATTTAAATTATGGTAATTGAGGTGGAAAATTCACTGTTTACAAGATGGCACATTCTTTGGATTGCATCTCAGTAGTGAATAAAACCTAAATGATTATCCAATATAAAGTTTTTATCTCTAAGCCATACATATACCAGTAACAGGATAAAGTCTCAGCAAGTTGTATTTATATATTTCTTTCATACACAAAGCAATAATAATTAAAGAAAGAAGCTATATACTTGGAAGAAAACTGGCATGGTAGTGTCATATGGAAAGAATTTGAGGGAGGGAGAATAATGTAATTCATGCTTTAATTAGATAAAAGAAAAGAAATAAAATATTAAAAGATAAAAATGTACATAAGCAACAGTATGTGTTGCTTTCTGCTTCTTGACTAAAGATGCAATGTACCATCAATCTTGGATCTCATCCCTTTGAATTCTCCATTGTATTTCCCTGTGAACAAAATAGATACATCCGCATTTAAGTCTCAAGGTATTTAAGTTTGTCAGAATAGTTTAAGTCATGTTAGAAAAAAATAACTAAAAGAGATGCTTTGTCTCAATTCATTCCAGAGATGTCACTTTAGAAGGTCTCAGAAGTCAGAGCAGTGCTATTTAAATCAGATTATTGATTGTTGCTATTTAAGAGATTATCTTTGCTTTTAACTATGCTCTTTTATATCTATGTCTTTTTCATCAAGAAAAAATGATGATGGTTCCAGTCATTGTGCTAATGGTTATAAACAAAGTTGCTTAATTGTAAAATATTACAAATTTTTAAATACTTTTAAATAATTTAAGAATCACATATAATACATATTTTCAACAAAATTTAGAAAACATATGTATTTCTAAAGTAAATACAGAGTGGAGAGTGATAACCAATAATAACTTTAAAATGCTTTGTGCAGTTTTAGTTTAGTAGACCATTGAAAACTATTAGAAAAAAATTCACATTTCTATCTCACTGATATCTTTCTTACTGTTTGGAATAAACGTGACTATTATTAGAGCAGTGATGACTAATAATTATTATTGATCAAAACATGAAGTTGATTTAGGTTTTCTTAATTTTTGTTCCATTAACTTTCTGTACGGGTTTCCTTTTAGTTATATGACTCGTTTTGTTTTCCATCTTAACAGACCATGGTTTTCTTTGAAAATTGTGATAGTTGAGAAGGGTATTATTCAAACATACGGAAAGGTGCCTAGTTATTGCTAGCTATCTTATTTTCCTCACACTATGGTGAAAGATTACCATGAAATTCCAGATAGGTCAACAGATCTGAAACCACATCTAGCAATGATACACAGAATCTGTATTCACACACTCTTATTGTTTGTCATTATTTTGACAGCCTGCTTTAAGTAAGATCTTTCAAGTTTATTCACTGAATAAACATTTTATTTAAGATGCATATTGTTCTCATTGAAAGAAGGTCAATACACAGAAGGCCCTCCATTAATAGATAGGAGTTATTCTCTATCTCTGTGAAGACAAAGTATTCAAACTCATGATTTGGAAACTTTTTTTCATGGGGTATTAAATTCATGCTCTGTATTTAAATAAACCATTAATTAATTGGTTAGAACATGTATTTTGAAATATATTTGGTTATTGGATTAAAATGCATTAAGACTTTATTATTCATTATTAGTATTTTTCAGGTTTTTTTCACTGAGATATTATATTGCTTACTATCTCCCTACGGCTTATTCCAAAATTTTATGAATAAATATACAGTTTTATTTTCTGTTTGTTGTCATGCTTCTCTTTCAACCCAGAGATACACATGTTATAAAAATGTTACAAGAAATATTATCTTTCATTTTAATCATTTTTGCTAGTATGTTATTACAGAGTCATACTCAAACTTATTTGATGACACGCTAGAATCAATCTTTTTTTTAAAGTACTTGTTTTTT
>NW_026067912.1:13613172-13641466 GCF_014885135.2 Alexandromys fortis | reverse complement strand
AAAAGACCCCGTCCCCGTGACGCAGAAGAATATATACGGTGCCAGACAAAGCCCTGACGTGTCATCAACCCAATGGCTCAGGCCAGAATGGAGTGATCGTGCTTAAATTATGATTGGCCAGATCGGATGGCCAGATCGAAATACTCCCCGCGTTGGGGGGGGCTCGCGGGCGCATGTGCTGTGGGCGCGCATGCGCACAAGTTGCTCACAAGCTGTCAAGTTTGACGTGGAACAGCAAATGGCGCCCAGGCCCCGTGCCCCTGACATGACAGCGCCATGGTGCGCGCTACATCTCCGCGCGCTACAGTTGCAAGGAAACTATATGACTGAACTACTCAGAATTAAAGAAATGAAAATTCTGATGTTGTAATCATCAGTGGTAATAGCCAACTAGACTGGATGGAGAGTCATTAAAAGTAAAATTGTACATATGAAGATTAATTTAAATTATGGTAATTGAGGTGGAAAATTCACTGTTTACAAGATGGCACATTCTTTGGATTGCATCTCAGTAGTGAATAAAACCTAAATGATTATCCAATATAAAGTTTTTATCTCTAAGCCATACATATACCAGTAACAGGATAAAGTCTCAGCAAGTTGTATTTATATATTTCTTTCATACACAAAGCAATAATAATTAAAGAAAGAAGCTATATACTTGGAAGAAAACTGGCATGGTAGTGTCATATGGAAAGAATTTGAGGGAGGGAGAATAATGTAATTCATGCTTTAATTAGATAAAAGAAAAGAAATAAAATATTAAAAGATAAAAATGTACATAAGCAACAGTATGTGTTGCTTTCTGCTTCTTGACTAAAGATGCAATGTACCATCAATCTTGGATCTCATCCCTTTGAATTCTCCATTGTATTTCCCTGTGAACAAAATAGATACATCCGCATTTAAGTCTCAAGGTATTTAAGTTTGTCAGAATAGTTTAAGTCATGTTAGAAAAAAATAACTAAAAGAGATGCTTTGTCTCAATTCATTCCAGAGATGTCACTTTAGAAGGTCTCAGAAGTCAGAGCAGTGCTATTTAAATCAGATTATTGATTGTTGCTATTTAAGAGATTATCTTTGCTTTTAACTATGCTCTTTTATATCTATGTCTTTTTCATCAAGAAAAAATGATGATGGTTCCAGTCATTGTGCTAATGGTTATAAACAAAGTTGCTTAATTGTAAAATATTACAAATTTTTAAATACTTTTAAATAATTTAAGAATCACATATAATACATATTTTCAACAAAATTTAGAAAACATATGTATTTCTAAAGTAAATACAGAGTGGAGAGTGATAACCAATAATAACTTTAAAATGCTTTGTGCAGTTTTAGTTTAGTAGACCATTGAAAACTATTAGAAAAAAATTCACATTTCTATCTCACTGATATCTTTCTTACTGTTTGGAATAAACGTGACTATTATTAGAGCAGTGATGACTAATAATTATTATTGATCAAAACATGAAGTTGATTTAGGTTTTCTTAATTTTTGTTCCATTAACTTTCTGTACGGGTTTCCTTTTAGTTATATGACTCGTTTTGTTTTCCATCTTAACAGACCATGGTTTTCTTTGAAAATTGTGATAGTTGAGAAGGGTATTATTCAAACATACGGAAAGGTGCCTAGTTATTGCTAGCTATCTTATTTTCCTCACACTATGGTGAAAGATTACCATGAAATTCCAGATAGGTCAACAGATCTGAAACCACATCTAGCAATGATACACAGAATCTGTATTCACACACTCTTATTGTTTGTCATTATTTTGACAGCCTGCTTTAAGTAAGATCTTTCAAGTTTATTCACTGAATAAACATTTTATTTAAGATGCATATTGTTCTCATTGAAAGAAGGTCAATACACAGAAGGCCCTCCATTAATAGATAGGAGTTATTCTCTATCTCTGTGAAGACAAAGTATTCAAACTCATGATTTGGAAACTTTTTTTCATGGGGTATTAAATTCATGCTCTGTATTTAAATAAACCATTAATTAATTGGTTAGAACATGTATTTTGAAATATATTTGGTTATTGGATTAAAATGCATTAAGACTTTATTATTCATTATTAGTATTTTTCAGGTTTTTTTCACTGAGATATTATATTGCTTACTATCTCCCTACGGCTTATTCCAAAATTTTATGAATAAATATACAGTTTTATTTTCTGTTTGTTGTCATGCTTCTCTTTCAACCCAGAGATACACATGTTATAAAAATGTTACAAGAAATATTATCTTTCATTTTAATCATTTTTGCTAGTATGTTATTACAGAGTCATACTCAAACTTATTTGATGACACGCTAGAATCAATCTTTTTTTTAAAGTACTTGTTTTTTTTTTCTTGGAAAATGGTGCAGAAAGCAACAAGTAGCAGCTAAGTTTTGTTGATGGTGGAACAGGGTTCTGCTTCTACCAGTCTGAGTTCAGAATTGTGTCTAAAATTGTATATCTGTGTGCTATCATTTATCTATGTAACCATCCGTATTTATATTAAGTGATGTGGGAGTGTCATATATCAATCTGTTGATTTCATTGGTTAAGTTATAATAAACCAGCTGCTTGGCCTCATGGCTTGGAACATAGATGGGAGGAGTAAACAGAATAGAATTCTGGGTGGAAGAGGAAGTGAGGTCAGACTCTGCTCTGCTCCCAGAGAGACCGGACAGCTCTGCTGGAGCAGAGACGCCATGCTCAGCTCTCCCAGGCAGCTGCAACCCACGATGGACTTAGGCTAGAATCTTTCCGGTAAGCGCACCTTGGGGTGCTTACAAACATCATTAGAAATGGGCTAGACCAGGTGCGAGAATTAGCCTGTAAGGGCTAGAGTTCATGGGTCAAGCAGTTCTTTAAATGAATACAGTTTGTGTGTTGTTATTTCGGGCATAAGCTAGCCAAGCGGCCGGGGTGTTGGGGACGCAGCCCCGCCGCTCTTATTTCAACAATTAAGGAAACTTCAATTCACACCAATGCATCTAATTCTAATTAAGGACCACATGTTTAATTCTCTCCCATTCCCGTTGTTTGTATGTAATTTACCGTTTCATTAGTATGATATTTCTAACCATCTGTTAGACAAGCGCTTAATTTTTACAATCCCGTGCACACACATAAATGTATTGGAATTTTTGACCCATATCTCCATAGAACAAAGCTAGCAATTAAGGTTATTTATATACTATTTATTGCCCTTTACTTTCTTGATCTCATGGTGAGCTTTCTCACTGGGATTTCTGTCTATATCACATGATAGCTTTGAATTTTCTCTTTCCAAATTTTGTTTCTAATAATACTAGATAGAACTTTCCCTTTAATTTGCTTGGATATGAGAAAACTCTAGCTTTAAGAAACGTTCATACTTGCAGGTATCTGGATAAAGATCCAGCATATATTTGGGAAGGGAGTACACTTTAACACATAAAACATCACACCTTGGGATATTATTGCACTAGATAAATAATTCCAGTTATATTTTTATCATGGTTACTTTTATTCATGCTTTTCTATATAGTCAGCTTTTGTTGCTTTCTTTTTCATTTGTTATTTGAGTTCAAACTCGACAGTTTGATAAAGAGAATTGGCCAGAAAATTTTACTGCATGGATTCCAGTCATTGAAAGAAGATGCCTAGCTTATCAATTTAACTATAGACCTCCTTGATCTTGTTTTGGATTGTACTTCCCCATTTTTACTTGTATGCAATTATAGGTATCACCTATGTGACTAGTTCTCAGGAGGCCAAAGGAATGCATCAGAACCCCTGTAACTGTAGTAAAGGAATTATTGTGAAGCATTGTATATACATGGAATCTAATTCAGGCTTTCTGCAAGAACCACAAGTGCTCTTAATCATCTCTCCAGGGTAATATTTTAAATCATTTTTATTCCTCTATTGTATGGATAGTTTCTTTCCTAAAACATTATTATGTATGGATTATAGTTATAAAATCAATTCCTACTCAAATTACACATTTCTTCTTTGGTGCATGTTTTAAAAAAATGTCTTTCAAGAAATTAGCTGTTTCATAGGAATCACAAAACAATACTTTTCTTAGTATCCATTTATTATTTCAGTTAATTTTTAAATTATTGCATTTTTATTAAAGTTTTAACAAAATATTTAATTGTAGACCATTTTCAGTATTCCATACAACAGAATGATATGAAAATGAGAACTCCTACAATGTGCTTAATTTTAAATTATAAATAGGAGATAAAAGAAAACATTGTGGCATCCTTCACTCTCAATACAGATTTGGTGGATGAATACAATAGTTTCAACAGTCAGTTTAAAATTCCACAGTTGTTTTTTCTTTTCTGAATGCCATGAACTCATGAATTATTCAAATAGTAAATATAATTTTCAAAACAAGTTATATTTTGCCACTGGTATTCATAATAATCAGAAAAGAGTAGCATAAAATAAAAGTAGCAATATTTTTGAAGACATATTACCATTTAGGCTTATATATTTACACATATATTGTCTCTTTTAATAGCCTTACATGTTACAGATATAGATATTGCCTGTGTTAAGAATGTTTCAAATAAACATGTAGCTTGAATAGGATATATTCAATGCTTTGCATTATCTAATAAATGTGTGCAGGTCACTGCAGGATATCTCAGTGTAGGGAAAATACTAATGAAATATAATTCCCCCAACATTAATAGAGTAGGCTGATATTTTGTGATATAATTCATCAGGCATTAGTTTTCATATAATTGTAGTGGGACTATGGAAATGCATTAGCATGAAATCAACTTATTAAGTTTTGCTATTTCTAATTTACATGAAGTTGTTGGCTTTCTTGAATATTTATTTAAGACAATATTGATATTCAGTTTGTATTATGAAATTGTACTTAACTAAATTCTAAAATGCTAAGTCAGTTTTAACAAAGTAGAGTTAATTACAAAACCAGTTTTAAGTCATTTAAATATCAATTAGTTTCACAAAGCTATCATAAAATGTATCTTACTTTTATAAATATAATATAAATGAAACTTTAACATGTTTGCATTTCAAAATATTATGAAAATGAATAATAAATGAAAATTATAGCATCTGAAAGAATTTGGCTATATTAAAGTAGTGATAGTTAAACATTTATAATAATATAGAGTATTTCAAATGAAATTGCAAAGCTGTAATTTTATATGATCATATGCTGTAGTGTTTTTCAGCTTTGAATAATTTATTTATGTTTTGAAAGATAACTCTATAGTTTCATACTTATCAAAATGCAAGTATTAGGTCAGCACTTACTTTTTGACGGATTTCTGCAGTAGAATGAGAAAATAGTATTATAGAAATCACTAGTTGATGTTTATTTCTAATTTAGTAAATAGGTTCAAATTCTTGGTAGAGGGTTTGACATATAGCAAGACCTCAAAAAATGAAAGTTAACATTAGAATGAAATACTAGTCACCAGATCTTCTCAACCAAATGTTCTCATTAACTGATTAACTTATTGATATTATTACCAAGACTCAAGTATTAAATTTCTAATGTTTCATTAGAAGATAAAGATATGAGAATATTTAATTAATGTGTCCAGTTAAAATTTTGGCTGCTGGGAGGTATAGTTAAGTGGATAAAGAATTTGCTCCTGAAGCATAAAGAACTGAATTCAAATCCCCAGGGCCCATGTAAAAATCCCGGTGTGGTCACACATGTCAGTAGCCATGGTGTTACATTGGGGATGAAACCAGTACATCCACTGTGACTTGTGGGCAATCTGTCTAATCTGTGTCCAGTGATGGACCTCTGCATATCATGTGCAATTGTATACCCATACATATATACACAAACAATACACACAGGTATTTAAACATTCTCTCACATACATAATTAAGTAAAGGTTAAGACAACATGTACCATACAACTTGAAAGCATGCTAACAGCCTTTGAAGATTTTTCCAACTGTAAGGTCTTCATCCAATGTCAGGAGTGTCACCATTTCATTCTGAATATTTTTCTGAACACAGTGCTTATAGTCTGGATTTATATTTCCTGTTATGTGTTTATTGACCTTGATTCTGGTTGCTTCTACTACTTTCTACTCCCTTCTAATGATGCTGTCACACTATGAGTCCATCAGAGTTGATAAAGCTTGGCTATTTTTTGTCTAAGAAAAGATATTTATATTAATTGGCTGTGCTTACCATTCTTATTTACTTTATCAGTTTGGGACTATTTACTATTTTGGGGTCAAATATTGTTCCCTTTATTTTCATTGTCTCTTTTAAGAAGGCCAATTGACAGTGTCTGTATATCAGAATATCTCATATAGTTCTGTCTGCCTCTTGGCTCTACTCCGAATTCAGAATTTTCATCCTTTAATTTCTGTAAGCAAGATGTGACTTGCTGGCTTCAGTCTTCCAATTCAGTGACTAAAAGTTGTGTTTAGTTTTCAGAAACAAACAGTATTAAACTTCAAAATTTAGTGAACATATTTTGAAACTGGTTCTCATTGGGTAATATGAAATGTCAAATGTTATGTGTAATTAAATTATTATTTCCTCTTCCTTTTCTTATCTTCAGTTTCAAAATTACATTGATAAATTACCTTATATATGTCAATGCTATAATTTCATGAGTACTACCCAAATATATGCACTATTTGTATGATGATTCTACTTCTATAGCCTCTGATGGCTTCTTTCTCTGGTTTGGTGATGAAAGCCCATTTACATATAATTAGATTTTATCTCTCACTTCCTTTCTCTGTATGTGTATGTGTATACACATATTCACTTATATGTATGAATGTGTGTGTGTGTGTCCTGTTCTATGTGCATGACATGTGTGTAAATCTCAATATGGAGACTAAAGGCCAGTTTTAGATATATTTCGTAGTAGATTTCCATGGTAATTTCTCAATATTGACCTGTAGCTAACCAGTTTGGCTAATTTCACCACCTGCAAAGCCTCTGAAATCCCCTTCTCTCTATGTGTGTTTGTTTTTGTTGTTTGTTTGGGTTTTTTTTTTGGGGGGGGAGTCGAGACAAGGGTTTCTCTAGATCTTTGGAACCTATTGGTGGAGGAAGGTCATTGGTTAATTAATAAAGAAACTGCTTGGCCCTGATAGGTTAGAACATAGGTGGGTGAAGTAAACAGAACAGAATGCTGGGAGGAAGAGGAAGTGAGCTCAGACGTCATGCTTCCCTCTCTCGGGCAGATGCTATGAAGCTCTGACCCAGGATGGACGTAGGCTAAAATATTCCCAGTAAGCACACCTTGGGGTGCTACACACATTAATAGAAATGGGCCAGGCAGTGTTTAAAAGAATACAGTTTTTGTGTTGTTATTTTGGGGCATAAGCTAGCCAGGTGGCTGGGAGCTGGGTGACAGAAAGAAGCCTGCAGCTCCCTTCAACAACCTATCCTGAAACCAGCTCTTGTAGACCAGGTTGGCCTCAAACTCACAGAGGTCCGCCTTCCTCTGCTTCCCGAGTGCTGGGATTAAAGGTATGGGCCACCACTGTCTGGCTGAATTATTTACCTTTGTCTTGCTTTTCTATGTGAATGCTGGGGATTAACCTCAGGTTCAAAAGCTTAAGTAGGAAACAGGCAATACAATTATCTGCTTAGCCTCTAGATGTTCTTAATCAGTAGTAATTTGAATGGCTAAGCACTGTAAGAATTTTCTTTATCAAATATTTGTATTGCTGCTTAGTCATGTTTCAGATGCTACTGATCTGACAACACTTTAAAGATATTAGATGACCCAGAATTTTATAGCAAATAAAGAAACATGAAAATATTAATTAGAACATTGCTATAATTTCATATTGTTATGAAAAATTCCTCCCCTGTTAAAGTAAAAATAGTCTTCCTTTGTGCATCTCACAAAGGACTTTATGAAATTTATTCACTTTGTGTTCTTCACTTTGATCCTGGCATTGTGATGTACATTTTGAAGTCTACAGTGTCTTGGCTTTGTTACTCTTGGGCACCACTACATTGTAAGTAACTCATTCCTTTAACGGAATTCCTGTAAAATCTATGGCTACTAGTCTATATTCTGTTATTCTGCTTGTTACTCAAATTTCCTTGTTTCATCTCATGTTTCAAAAAAGTTTGTTCCTACCCTCTTTGAATTCAGGTCCTGACTGTCTTCAATGACAGTAACGCAAAAGTCAAATAACACATTTCCTCCCTAAGTAATAGTGTTTCATAACAGTAATAGTAGCCCTAACTAGAACATTTAGCCTCTAATCAAAATGAGATTACCCTCTAACCTAATTAGCTCCTCTCTGGGGAGTAGCATGTGAATATTTTTGAGCCCTTTATGCCTTGGATTAATATCATTTAGAATTTACTTTGATATAGAGAGTTCAGTTATATTTTATCCAATTCTAAATACTTTGCATCTATACAATGACTTAATTTATATAAAATGCCTTAAGTTTTGATTGTATTTTAATCTTTATTATCTCAAGAGGAGGTAGGGACTTGAACATGTTTTAAGATATATTGATTGTTATTTTGTGTTCATGAGAGTCCTGGTATATTTATTGTATTGCAAGCATGTCTGGTTCACTTAGAGGCCAGCAGATGTCATTAGACCTTCTGGAGCTGAGTTTGTAGATGATTGTGAGCCATCAAATGGGAACCAAATATGGAACCCCCAAAATAGCAGCCAATTTATTAACCAGTGAGCAAACTCTCCAGGCCCTCTGGTACATGAAATTTATATACACTCTATGACTGAGAAAACTGATTTCAATAGTTGAACATGGTCTTCGAAATTTGGTTTTCCAAGAGTTTAGACATAAACTGGATCTTAGTATAGTCTGTCTATCAGTATTATAGAGCTGCTTTTAATTTGAAGTAGACTAAAAAGGCAGTAGTTTTAGTATGCTATACAATTACAACATTAACATATGTATTAAATATTTGAAACAAAAAGCTAGTAGGTAGTCACTGCTTAGAATAAAATCACTCCCCTTCTCTTTAAAATACAGCATTAAGTATAGAGGGGAGACATCTGCCCTGATAACTGGTTTTTAACACATTCTGTGTCTTTTTGTGTGCAATTATTGTGAACTCTCAACCAATACTTTTTCTTTTCTATAGATATGTGTTTCTAATAATACTTAATTCTTCTCAGTATAAGCAAAGTGTCAGTGTAATTGATATTCCTGTTGTCCTCTGTTAACCATGCCTGATGATTCAGTGCCACAGTGCAAAACTCCTGGCATCTTGGCCTCAGGTAACTTCATGGAGGAAGTTGTTCTTTCTCCCATTACAGGAAAGTTGGGTGCCTGCTTTCATAAAACCTGCTTCTGTAGGTGATAGAACATGGTCCTGTTGACCAACTGTGTTTTCTACTGTCAGAGAACTTGAGCAAACCAACCTCACAAAGGTCACAACTAATCCTTACTTGCACACAGAGTCATAATACAGTTACCTCACTTTTAAGGAATCTACCAAAAGCATTTATAATTGTGACAAATCACTTCAAAGAAGTGACAAAATATCAGTGATTTAGCAGTAACTTCATAGACACTTAACAGTAAGAAAATGTTATTCTAAAAAAAAAACTAGTTAGTAAATATTGGTAGAATATAAAAATAGAAGACTAGAGATAAAACAGGTGGAATGCTATCGATCACGTTCATTATTTTCTTGAAAAAATCTTGCAAAACTTCATAAACTTTTAAAAATGTTCATGTCAGTCTTACTTTATGGAAATATTAATATTATAAAATAAGGTTGTATAAAATACCTAGGTAATTTTTCTTTCAGTTATTTACATTTATTCCATTTTAAATTTTCATAGAAGAGTTAATTAACCAATATTAAGGATTTCAATTAATCTGGATAAAAGTGCATTCTTTTAAATTTGCATGGTATACGTCTCATTTTGACCACAAATGAAACTTACAATTCACTGTGAGAATATGAGAATAGAAGAGGCTCATGTCACATTTTCTCTGATCTTACATGTCATGTCATATTTCAGTTTACTAGCCATCTATAGATAAATGGTATGGCTTATGAGTGAAGTCTTACCTTTTAGATAATACTTGAATGTGTAATACACCTTACCATCTCTGGAAAAGAATTTCTCTTGTAACTGCTTACTAGTTATATGAAGACTGCCTTCTTAATGCTTTCTGGCTCTTTATTATATCAGATTGCAACCATTTTCCATCTGAGTCTTTGATTTTCTCTGCTCAGATTTTCATTATCAACCTGTCAGAATTAGAATGATTACAAGGAATTCAGTCAATTAAAAAAATCAATCTAGTCTCACACCAACAACATGCAAGACAATTGACTGGAAATAAGTTAGCTTAGGGTAAAATGTATCTGACTTTGGCTTACTTCAGGTTGCAAACTGATGAGTCACCAAGTGATAATAAGTTTTGATAGAAAATAGGTTTGTAAAAGTGTTCAGTCGTGTGTGCATTAATTCATGTATTTTATAGAACTGTAAGTTTCACACGATGCACTATCATACTGCAGACTCTGATTCATGTTAGGACAAATCCAGAAAGCCCTAAGTGGTACTAATTCTGCAATTCTGTGAATGTAAGGTTTTAAAGCACATCTAGGAATACATGATATTTATACCTATTTTTCACTGTTTGTGTTTGAATATATTTTTAGTTCACTAGTGAGAATTGTGAAGAATATGACCAGTGAGTGCAGGATGCCAGAACATTCTCAGCAAGGAAAATATATTGATATATCGAATATTGCATGAAAAATACAAATCGAATAGAGAGATAGAATCACATCAATCATCACTCATTTATTCAATCATCACTGAGTTCTCATGAGTTTGAAGGCTTCTTTTCTCAACCTGATCGCTCTAAAAACTGCACTACCATTAAGAACTGACTTTGTTAATCTAGAAGCTAAGAGTTGGCATTCACACATCTATTACAAAATGATTTGTGCTTTCAACAGTTCATCATTAGCCTATTTAAAATGTGTATTGTGAGATATAACAGTCGAGATGTTTTAATATATACAATAGTAGGTGTTTACTTTTCATGACACATTTGACTGATCCATAGTTTCTTTCCTGGTACGACACTGGCTTCCTACACACAGCTATCAGGTTTCCCTCCATGTTTTCTGCTAATTACAGTTCGTGTGGCTTCAGCCCGATAGCAAAGTATAACATTAAATATCATATACTTCTTATCAAAGGATAATAATTCACAAAGATTTGGTTATATTTTAACGCTGATGTTTTAAAAAACAATTACATACATCCAATTTCTTGCCTTTCTTTTCCACTTTTTGCTAAATTGTTCATCATGAATTTTTGATTCAAATGCAACTCATTTTGTCTAATTTCTAGGCACATGATGTTCCATAACAATACTTCATTTTTAATAATCTTATTTTTGAGTATATATGAGTATACCTTCTGCATAACCCAGAAGCATTTCATATCCCTAATATTACTGACTTCTCTTAATACGTAAATTTAAAAATAGTGCTATAATTATTGCTTTTGTAATTCTATACAGTATATTTTGATCTTATGTACTGGTTCCCAACTTCTCCTTGATCAATCCCTATTTCCCTACTTACCCATTTTAAATTTCCCTTCCTGATCACCATAGAAAATTGTTGTATCAGAAAAATTGATAAAAATTTAAATGTAGCAGTATTAAAATTCATGTAAAAGTAAAAAAGTCTTCATGTTTATTGAAATCAATTGGCCAATGCTCTAAAAATACAAACCTAAATTTTATTAAAATATATACATATATATTCACTTTAGAAACTGACACCTATTATTTTGTTAATGATTGTCATGATAGATCAAGAAAAATATATCTTCAAAATACAGCTATAATAGAAACATTTGGTTCTTAAGCTGATAAGAACATTAGAGCCTAAAGTTTTGGAGGTGAAGAATGCTTTTTAAATGAAGAATTTCTATTTTTGCTGTTATCTCTGGAAGCTTTTAAAAGATGTGTTTCTTGCTAAAGAACTAGGAATTTTCTAACTAATGCAAAACTAATGGAAAAAATCAGCAGGTATGTGTTCACATGTACTATGTCAGAGTCTCACCAAAATCAGGTATTGTTTTTTATTATTGTATTGATGTCCTTGTCATTGTTTATGGTTTGTTTCTTTTTTCAAGGACACTAGCTCAGTTACATCGTGACATTTATAAGTAAACATCCTATACACCATGTAAGGTGGAATCAATCTATTAAGTTACTTCAAAGACATCTATCTTTTCCTTCAGTTTAGATGGCCACATGCTAATGTTTGAAACTATTGAATGGTGTTGTAAATGTGGAGCGGCAACTAATGACAAACATTTGCTCACTTTTTTTTATCATTTAGGTGCAAAGCATCCACGAATTATATCTATACAATGAAAGGAAATGTTGCAGTGGAACATCATAAGTGTGGGAGGACTGACCCAGACCTACAAAATAAGTTAATAAACTTAATATGAGCACCCGTTCTCTCCTTGAGAAACTCGTCTGTAATGACTGCAAATATAAACATTGTTAATCACATGGAAACTGAGAATTGAACAAATATATTTCTAAATTCTATAGCTAGTACTCCATACCAGGGTATAAAAGTATAAAAGATAATAAAGTTGTAAGTTTTCTTCTGAAACAAAATGTCTTTTATTGTTTAAATAGTCCTACAGAAAACTGGGAATCAATCTACCTCAAGAACCAGCATTACCATTCTCAGGTATATACCCAAAGGCTGCTCAAGCATACAGCAAGGACACCTGTTCAATTATCTTCATAGCAGCATTATTCATAATTGCCAGAAACAGGAAATGACCTAGATTCCCCTCAACTGCAGAATGGAAAAAGAAAATGTGGTACATTCACACAACGGATTATTAATACTCAACTGTAAAAATCAATGACATGAAATTTCCATGAGTGAGGTAACCCAGACCCAGAAAGATGAACATGGTATGTACTATTCTTAAATGGATACTAGATGCAAAACCAAGGATAATCAGATTATAATCCACAGTTCTATAGAAGCTAGGTTACAAAGAGGACCCTAAGAGGGATGCATGGATTGCCCTGTGAAGGGCATGAGATCTCCTAGGTAAACTGTGGCTGGGATAGTAGGGGAGGAATAGACAGGGAGAGCAATGAAAGACAGATATTGATAGACAGAGCCACTATCAGGTTAGGGGGAATCCTGGTGCTAGAAAATTCACATGAACCCACAAGGATGACCCCAGCTAAGATTCCTATTAATAGTAGAGAGGGTGACTGAACTGACCTTCCTCTGTAATCAGATTGGTGATACCCTGTCATCATAGAACCTTCATCCAGTAATTAAGGAAGCAGATGCAGCGATCCACAACCAAGCAACAAGCCGAGCTCCAGGAGTCACGCTGAAGAGAGGGAGGACAGATAATATGAACAAGGGGGTAGGGGGACAAGATCGTGAAATGGAAATCCACAAAGACAGCTGACCCTAGTTCCTGGGAATACATGGCTCTAGGCCCACAACTGGGGAGCCTGAATGGGTCTGAACGAGGTTCTCTATGTGAGCGACAGTTGTTTTGCTTGGAATGCTTGAGGGGTCCCTGGCAGTGAGACCTGATTTATTCCTGGCGCATGAACTGGCGTTTTATAATCCATTCCCTATAGTGGATGTCATGCTCAGTCTTGATGCAGGGGAGAGGACCTTGGTCCTGCCTTAACTATATGTCCTAGGATTTGTCGACTCCCAAGGGAGGTCTTACCCTTTCTGAGAAGTGGAAGGGAAGTGGATTTGGGGGAAAGTTGAGAGAGACCAGAGGAAGGGGAGGAAGGGGAAACTGTGGTTGGTATGTAAAAATGACCTTATAGTTCCTTCCTATCTGCATCTCAAAGATTAGCCTGGTGTTATTAAAACGATTATCTGTTTTAGGATAAAGCTTATTAACTAAAATATTCATTTGCCACTATTTGTGTATTTGGTCATATGAGCTATGCAAGCATGCCAACTAGAGATTTGGACTTCATGGAATTGCTATTTTGCCAGGAAATACTTTGAGAGCTCTGAACATAATTATCATTTTTGCTTGAACTTCAGTTTTGAACCCACTTTAACCTGTGTGCTTTGTCATATTTTTGTAATGATGGTTGTGATAATTTAGCCTCCACTGTAGAATTTTCTTTACCATTTACTGTATTAACAGATTATGATGATGAAAACTGCTTTTGTGTATTTCAAAGTCTGTTTTTACTTCATTTATGAAAGGTACCTGAATTCACACATTTAGCTCACTTTATATTTTGATCTTATTTCTTTTCAAAATTTGTTTTTGTTAGTTTAATATATTTACTAATTCTTTGGTATGACTCTCATTCAACCTGCGAAGATTTAGTTGGGAGGGTGTCTATGGCCTATTGGGGATTACAATAAAATTGATTTGATTGTGTTTTCTTGCTGTTTTCAGATTTTTTCTTCATCTTTGGAGTTTAGTACATCAAATAAAATGTCACTATGTAAGGACCAGGAGGTTACGCTCCTGGCCTAGTTGTCCATATATTACTAAAGTGAGTTTTTCATCAGTCACTTCATGAAATAAATCTTTCTATGCGTTTTAGCCTTACTTGTTTTTCTGGAACAAAAACAATACAAATGTTTCCTAACTTTATAGTCTCATACCAGTTTTTAAAGAGTTCCCCTTTTAAGAGTTTCTTTTCTTTCTTCTTAGTTTATGTGTTTTTATCTTTCATTTTAGTAATCGTTTCTTTTGCCTAGTAAATCAAGCTTTAGATGCCCTCATCTCTGTTTCATTTTATTGACTGTGGTCTTTAACAATATAGTTTCTGTTAAAGGTTTGTATGATTTTTATTTACTCCCTTAATTTTTCATTCAAAGCTAGACTTGTCTTTTCATTAAATCACATTTATTTTCTGTATCCTTTTTCCTTACTTGGCTTTCTAAATATGTAACTAGTTTTTGAAGGCATTACCATGCTGCCTGTCACCTTATTTGCTGGGAGAGGGGGATGTTTTGCCAGGAAACATTGTATTCCATTGGATTGATCTGGTTATCATGTTTGTTCATGATGCCAGCGTTATCTTGCTATTGATTTATTTAGTAAGTCTAACAATATGTAAATTTTGTTGCCAATAATAATGCAGTCTAGAATCACAACTTACAATTCTGTTGATGGTGTGTGCTATGGCATTCCTTGTGCATAATACATTATCATTTCGTCAGGTGCACTCCTTGATCACACAGATTCATCAACTGTAGTAAAGATTTGCAGGCCTGGCCTTTGTTTATTAGTTGTTTGTGTTTCATGGGATGTGGATGAGAGTTAATGACAAATTGTAATTCAGCTCTATTAGGAGAAGTGGATTTGTAATAGCTCTGTGGGAAATTTACTCAACTGTTTCTATGGGTCATGCATCAGTAAATAAGGTAATATGTGAGTTCAAATCCACCCTACTGAATCCAGGTGTATGCACAACAATGAGTTCAGTAACGGGATGATTATCTGTAGATGAGTGCAGTTCGCCTCCATCATTTAAGAAGTTTCTTCAGCAGACTGAAACTATCAAATAAATATACAAATGATCAACATACAGAGAAATACCAGCAACTGACTTGGAGTGACTGCCCTCATTTCTTATGTCTACAGTGTATCCTGATAAATTAAGCTCAGGATACACCATATAAAATGTCTGAAAAAAAATTAAAATCTAGAAGACCAAGATGTCTTTTGTGAACTAGTGTCTCCTTTGTATGACAGGAGTTACACGTAGGTAATCTGAACGATATGCTCATTTAAAGAGGACCAGTTCAGTGACAATTCCAGTTGACATACAAACGTGGATGGGGAAAGCTAACAACACACCAGCCCTAGATGACTAGCTACAGGAAATTTATGGTGACTAAAGAGAATCAGTCTTCCCCTGAGATATGTCCATGATAGGTTATCCAATTACACGTGGATAGCCTTTAAAACATTTAAGGACAGGCAACAACAAATTGATACAACAGGTTCTATTCCTATAATAATAATAGTAATAATAATAATGAAAATATAAGAGGTCCTAAAATTGAGAAAAAGATGGAGGACAAGAGGTGGATCATTGAGGAGTGGAAAAGTAAACACAGTAATTTTATATGAAATCATCAGAAAGAAAATCAAACAACTATATTTGATTTAAACCAATTTTTATGTGAAAAATTCCAAATTAAAACATTTTTGTCAAAATAGGCTGAGAATGCAAACTAATGCCCAGTGATTATACTATAATTTGTTAAAGAATTTTTATCATAACTAATGATACATTTGTTTTCATTCAGATGTTTCCATGGGATTGGATTTTTTTCAAGTTTTTTTGATAAACAACCATCAGATGATTTTTTAGGATAACTTTCTATGAATATTTTATGGATTGAAAATAGAACTACTGGAATCAAAGAAGGTGATTATGGAGAGCAATGCTGTTGAATTTATTATTTAATGGAGTAAACACTTCCTGAAAACAAGCAATAATGAACTTTAATTCTAATTTGATGTTCTCAAATTCAAATGCATAGCATCTGTTCACTGTGGTTGCTGCTTGTGAAGAATAAGACTATGCAACTCTCCAAGGAAAACGATATGTACATAAACCCATCCCATTTGCAGCATTTATTGGTTTTCTTTTAAGAAAAATAATGCTAAAGTTTAATTCATTTCCTTGAATTATATTTAAGAAATGGCCTGGAAAGTCCCCAATTAATTATTTTTAGTACTCCAATTTACAATGGATATGTGGAGATCAGCTCGGAATTCTTTTCGTTACTGCCTATGAGTCATTAAAACTTTTGCTGTTTCACAAATTCACCTTCGGATTTTTACCTTTTCACTTTTGCTCAACTCCTACTTTTGTTCATCATTAACCATATTTTCTGCTTCAGAATTCAAGTTTAATATGCATACTACATGCATTCTAATATGAGTGATATTTCATATATCTGAAAGCATAATAACAAGAAACCAATGAACCAGAATGCTTCTGTGTGATGTATCTAGGCAGCATTAACCGACTTAATAGTATTCCAGGAAGACAAAATAACTTCAAGTGTTAAAACAGGACATGGTGATTGTTTTTTTCCTGTCTAGCTTAGTGAATTTTGGTCTTCATGACTACAACGAGGGAGTAACTGCTGTAATACTTAGGGCTGATGAATATACTTGTGACCCAGTCATCACTATCCAGTGGGGTGATGGAGGATCCAGGACACACATAATTATTATCTTGGCTGAGACAGAAAAGCTGGCTGTAGGAACTTATTCATTTTCGGTTTTCACACTCTGAAATGCTTTAGTCTGTAAATTGCCTTTTATTTCACAGTAGCCTTTAAAACATACCAACCATTTTCTTTCCTTAGATTTTTTTGCTTATATTTTAAACCATATTGCCAAATTTTTGGCTATCTTTCAAAGAACTCTGGGTTTTAAAGATTCTTTTACATTTTTTTGCTTTGGTAATATCACATATAAATACATAGGCAATTTTTTAAATTTAATTCTGGAGTTAAATTTTTTCTTTTAAATGAAAGGAAACATGGTAAGAAATCAAATTACCACATTGTACAAAAAAAAAAAACATAATGGCTGTATACCTTGTGCATTATGAGGTGTTCAATAGTGTTTGTGATCTACACATAAGTGATGATAGTAATATTCTCATATGCCCAATGGATCTTCCTAAAGCAATATAGCTATTTACTATTGAATGTTAAATTTTCAGTCATTTTTATAAAGCTAACAGTAAACTTATGCAAAATTCAAATGTCATATTATGGGAGAAATCATCCTCTATTTGATGGGGTTTAAGACCCACTCTATAGCATGATTGAGTTAGCCATGTGGGGCTAAGCAGAAGGTTGGCACTACAAAAATGCCTAGGAATCTACAAGAACGACTCTATTTAAGACTCTAAGCAATAGTGGAGAGGGAACTTGAATTGGTGTGCCCTTGTAAAGAGATTGATGACTATGCTGATTATCATTCATCCAGCAACTGGAGCAGATGCAGAAATCCACAGTTAAGCAGTATCCTGAGATCCCAGAGTCCAGTTGAAGAGAGAGAGAGGTGATAATATGAGCAAAGGGCTAAAACCCATAATGTGCAAACCCACAGAAGCAGCTGACCTGAGGTAGTAGGAGCTCGCTTACTCCAGACTGACAATAAGGGAACCTGCATAGGATAAATTAGGCCCTCTGAAAGTGGGTGACAGTTGTGTGGCTTGGACAATCTGTGGTGCCCCTGGCAGTGGGACCAGAATTTATCACTAGTACTTGTCCGGCTATTCTCTTTGGAGGGATACCTTGTTCTGCATCAAACTGATTTTCCAGACTTTGTTGACTCCCAATGCGAAGCCTTACCCTCTCTGAGGATTGAATGGTGGGATGTGATTGGGAAAAAGGTGAGGGAGTGGGAGAGGAACTGGGATTGGTATGCATAATGAAAAAAAGATTTTTTTTAACAAACTGATTGAAAAAAAGAGTGCAAATAGCATAATAAAATCAACATTTTTGTCATAACAAAAGTAAAAATGAAAAATAATTCCATCAAAGACAAAGTTTAGATATTTTAAAGAAAATTTGAAACACATAAATAGCATGCTATTTTACATAAGATTGAATCTTTCTAGTAATACAAATAATATATAATTACAAGTCACCACCATCGGATATTAGGTGATTTAACACCCAGTTATATAATGACTATATTGATTTAAGCACTGAGTGTTTTTTAAAGAAAGAAAAAAGAAATTTGTATATACTAAGAAGACAAAATTAAATCAAACCGATGCCACATTTTTCTAATTTATTTAATATACTATAACAGTATGGTGAAATATTACTAATGTATTAAAGACAAATCTGACATCAGGGGTTGGCAGTAGCACATGTGGTTTGTTATATAAGTTTAATGGCTATTTTCTGTGCCCATACAAGAAGGATAATAAACCCTATCCATGAAGGTTGCTATGAATAATAAAATTGTGAATAACAGTGAAGGTGATGTTTACAGACTTTGGCTTGTAAATAGTTTTTTTTTTTTTCTGCAGCTTTGAAGCCTTAATCGGGGATCGTGGTATGGAAATCAAGATGGTACTTCTTTATTGTTTTAAGATTTATTCATTTGATTACATGTATATGGGTGTTTTGCTTGTATACAGGTCTACACACTATGCTTCGGTGCCTATAGAGGGCATCAGATCCACAGGAAGCAGATTTACAGATGGCTGTGAATTGCTTTGTGAGTGCTGGGAACCAAACCTGGGTCCTCTGCTGGAACAAGTGCCCTTCACTACTGAACCATCTCTATAGTCCCAAACTCAACCAGTTTTATAGATTGAGAACAAGATTTGCAGTTGGCAGTTGGAAGACTAGTTGGCCCAAGGTATAGTTCCAGTTTGAGTCCAAACTAAAGGCAGAAAAAAAAAATGCCAGAGAAAATGATATACAACTATAATTCTATCAGTCAAGAAGCAAAAAGCAAAGCCTGGCTTAATGGTTACAAAAATTGATTGTTTGGCTTGGCAGTGGTGGCACACGCCTTTAATCCAAGGACTTGGGAGGCAGAGGCAGGTGCATCTCTGTGAGTTTGAGGCCAGTCTGGTCTACAAGAGCTAGTTCCAGGACAGGCTCCAAAGCTACAGAGAAACCCTGCGTCGAAAAAAAAAAAAATCAGCCAACCAACCAACAAACCAACCAAACAACCAAACAACCAAACAACCAACCAACCAACCAATCAACCAACCAACCAACCAAAAAAAAAAAAAAAAAAACAAAAACAAAAAAAAAAAAAAACCTGATTTTTCTTCTAGAGAACCCAGGTTGGGTCCCCAGCACCTGCATGGTTGCTCATGACTGAATTCAACGCCCTCTTCTGGCCTCTTGGAGCACTGCATACATGTGGTATACAGGCATTACAGGACAGAAAGGAGCCTAAAAAGGATGATTCTTGAGCTCAAAAGTTCACCAGATATGGTGTGCCAGGCCTTTTAAATTTTTTTATTCTTTTTTTAAAAACAATCTTTTTTTTATTTTATGAACCAATCTCAGTTCCTATCTCTCTCGTTCTTCTGATCCTCTCACCTTCTTCCGACTCAACCGCCATCCACTCCTCAGAGAGGGTGAGGCCTCCCACGGGCGGTGAATAAAGACCTTCAAGTCACCTTAAGGCAGGACCAAGGCCCTCTGTCCTGTATCTAGGCTGAGCAAAGTATTCCTCCATAGGGAATGGGCTCCAAAAAGCCAGTTCATGCAAAGGGATAAATCCTGATCACAACTGCCACAAACTTACCAAGCCACACAATTGTCACCCACATTCAGAGGGTTTAGTTCAGTCCTGTACAGGTTTGGTCTAGAGTCAGTGAACTCCCACTAGCTCAGGCAAGCTGTTTCGGTGGATCAAATGGTCTTGACCCTTTTGCTCCTATTATCGCTCTTTTCTCTTTTTGAGTTCTAGAGCTCTGCCCAGGGAGTAGCTGTGGATCTCTGCATAAGACGGCACTTTTATGTTGTTGATGTTTTTCGAGACAGGGTTTCTCTGTAGCTTTGGATCCTGTCCTGGAACTAGCTCTTGTAGACCAGGCTGTCCTCGAACTCAGAGATTCACCTGCCTTCGTCTCCTGAGTGCTGGGATTAAAGGTGTGCACCACCACCACCCGGCAACATTTTCAGCATCTATGTGTGTATCAGTAAAGTCTGTGAATAGAATTTCAAAAGTCACTTCGGCCCTTTGAACACTGCGATGAATGCAGATTAAGTATAAAGTGACCACAGCGGCTAATTAGAAGCATTGTGATCATTTTGATGATCACATGAAGTATCAACATTCATGAAGTTCTCAGGAAGACAACTTTGTTTAGAGAACTGGAAAAAAGAATGAGTTACAGTTTAGATGAAAGTCTTGAGAAAAATGACATACTCTTAATATTTAATTCTTAATTTTTCTGTGTCCTCCTAATACCATGGCCTTTCTATTGTCATACTGACTTATGTTTGAACATAGGAAGATTTAATTTATATATAGCATATTCCTTCTTATCATCTCTCTGAAGTATATAAATAACAGAAATTCTAGGAGAAAAAAATTAGGAATTTAAAATTTAGCAAGCAGAGAGATCATGTCTTGTGTTGGTAGTTAAGTAGCCAAGAAGGAAGTAATTTGGCATGGTCAATATCACAAGGTATGCAGAATTAAGCTACAGTCGAAGGAACATTCCATCAAGCACAGAATTCCACACATCCGTGAGAACAGATTCCAGATAGGGTGACCCTGGTACTAAGACTGTGACCTGGATACATTTAAAACTGAACTCCAGTGATCGTAGGCCCACTGGGGAGCTTTTCCATTGATTGAAAGCAGCAGGCAGTGCCTGCTGGATATTGTACTTTATTTCTTTTCCTCAGGATCATTCTAGCCTAGGAAATCAGGATATTGCTAGAAATAGGAGGGATACTATTTGTAGCTTTCATTTGCACTATTGCCTTTATTCTCTATGTCCTGGATGAAAGGTTTTCATTATAATTGCTTCTCTCCCAGTGTAGTCACAGTTCCCAAACCTGCTTTCAAAGGTGTACGAGAGGAATAATATTATTTTAGAAGACATATTGGCAAAAATAATTGAATATAGATTGACCTACAGAGAAAAGATAGTGGCTATTACATAAAAATCTCTATTATATCTCTCCATTTGTTTTTTGCATAGGTGATATATAGATCATGTAGATATATAAATATAAATAAATAAATACATTATTTATCTAGCAGTCCCCAGATCCCAGGGAAAAACATATGAAGAAACTACTACTTTAGGCCTCTTTATTTAAGTTTATTATGGCAATGCTAACTAAGCGTGAATGCTTTACGTCAGAACTAAGTGATATATTACTTTTCTTTATGAGTTACCTAGCATAATAATTTTATGAAATTTTAAGAATTTGGAAAGGTCCTGGCAATTTCTTTTGGTGCCATCTTAAATACTGTGAGAGGGATTTTGAATAAAGTGCATACAAAGAAGGAATAGTTGAATCAATCAAATTGATAATAATGTATGTATATAAGCTTATATATTACACATATATTAAATATTTAGAACATTCTTTTGATATACAAAATTAATATTTTCCTCATGAGGGAATAGCAACTTTTATTAAATCCTGTAATTACCTTCTGGAAAATTGGGTATTGAAATTTCTTATTTCTAAGTTTTATTTAAGTAGTTATTTTAAACAAATTTTAGTATTCTTACTAATTTTAGTTCATATGTTACATGTAATTAGTTTAAACACCTATAGTTGATAATAATAAACTGACAATTACTTTTCATTTCAGAAATTATAGAACATACTTTATAGTTTATTAGTTATATACAACTTGTGTCTTTCTTTCCAATTTAAACTTATCACACATGATGACATTGAAATTTGTTTCTCATGAGTTAATCAAAAATCTAAATTTTAGGGGTTGTCTTAAACCACAAGTAAGTTGTTTGTCATAGATGAATATAAAATTAGATTCCAATGGTTCTTTGTATTTGGCCTCTCTTCTCTCTACTCATCAGGAATGATTTAAGCAGATCGCAGAAGGATAAATGCTTGCCTAGAGAATTAAGGGCAAAGGACTAATGGCCAAGTGGTTCTAAAATTATTGATAATAATGAACTCAATATCCTAATCATCACCTGTTATAATTCAGGTACACTTTCATATTTCATCAATTAGCATAGTACTTCTGGTTAGGTAGTTATTGTGTTCCATATGGTGTCTGTGATAGCACATTTAAGATAGTCATCTCTCCTTGTATAACTTGGGGAGATAGAACAAGAATGTCTGTTTTATAACTGATTGAAAGCTGATCTAAAAGTCTTACAGAATGCGTTTGCCTTCTCTCTCCTAATTAAGTAGAAACTCAGAGATTTAAAGCAAGGCGACTAGACATGGAATAGCAATCATGAAGCCTACATTAGCAAATGTTAGAGAATGTGTTTTCCAGCAGCCAAGAAAGTCCACAGAAGACTCTGATTAATAAAAGACAGCCCCCAGAATGCAAGGAAATTAACTGAGCCAAGAGGAATTAACTTGCAGAAAAGAACATAACTAGGAAGAAATATTATTATCCTAAGCAAGACCCTCTGCATGTCATGTCATCCCAGACTACTCTCCCAAATGAATTAAGTGCAATCTCTCTGTGCCTTCCTTGATTTTCTCACATGCAGACATCAAAATATCAAACCTCATCCGCCTTTAGAATAGCAGAAATATCAGGCTTCTTCAACCATAAAATTATTTATGGTTGGCCATAATTTATAATGCTTCTTTTACCTAGTATTTTTAAGTACTTTATGTGCTTTTTTTTGCAATTTTTAAGTAACTCTAAATCATTTTGCCTGTGTGAGAAATATGCTTGTATTATTTAATTGATATTTTACTATATATTTCTGAAGCACATTAGTGATATCCTATTTGTTTTGGTTTCTGTAATCTACAGATTTTGTGGAAATGAAAATATTTTTGTTATTATTCATTAAAGTACATTTCAACATAAAGTATAACTTAGTAAATGAATTATATGCTCTTTTATTTTGAATTTCTAGGAATATCTAGAGATATAATGCTTAGAATTTTGGGCTTATATAACTTATGAAATATTAATCAAAGAAAATGTGGTCATTTATGGGGTTATAATTCAAATATTAAGTTTTTATCTATACATTTATCATTTTAATGCTCTAGACAATTGCTTCCTATAATATCTTATTCACAGGTTCTGACTTTTATTGAACTTTCTACAATTATACAATAAAATTGTCTGAAGGTTCTATACTTGTTCAAACTTTATATGTATAAATGTCCTATTTCTCAGTTTTTTTTGATGGTGAGGAAGTCAAATAGAATCATAATATTTCTTTTATCTCCAGAGTTATAAAGTTTGACATGATGACAAAAATAATACTAAATTTCTTCACTTTCTATTTCCTTGAAAATGAATATATATGTGTGTGTATATATGTATATATATACATATATATATGTATGTATATATATATATATATATATTCCTTCTCTACTTCTTTCTTTATCTTTGGAACCATTTCCCTTATTTTTGTCCTTATAATAAAATAGTTAATTTAACCCCTTAGTCCTTTTCCATAATTTTTGTTCAAATAAAATATCTTGAAACTTTTTCAGTTTGAAATACATCTTCATATTTTGAATTTTTTCATCCTTGAAAAAAAAAAATTCTTCTTTCGTACAATATATCTTAATTCCAGTTTCCCCTCCCTCTGCTTATCCCAGTCTCAACACCATCTTTTCCATTCACAATCTACTCCTTTTCTCCCTCATTAGAAAAGATATTACAATAAGATAAAACAAAAAATTCTCATTGTTATGTTAATAAGCAATTTACTTTGGAACAATGCTTCCACATGGCTTTGGAAAACCATACCAGTATGCCAGCATTGTGTATCTTTGTCATTGAGACTGAAGGTTGATCCTATCAAATAAATGTCACTAAGAAGAGATTTTATTCGCTATAATAATGCTATACTCAATGGAAGAGTGAAACTGGAAAAAGGAGAATGTCAGATTGTATGGTGTGTCAGTATCTAAAATCCACAATGATTTCTTCTTCTTCTATACACCTTTAAGCAAATCCAGATGAATCAGACCAGGAAAATACAAGGAATGAGTGCTGTGAGTAAATTATTAAGTGAGAAATGTATTGTCTGTTGGTAGTATATTCTCAATAAGCTATCTGGAGAATGTTGGTATTTGTTCAATAGCAGATGAATGTGTGGCTGATTTTAATGCTGTGTAGCGTAAATGTTACCGAAAATTGAGTATGTTCTGTGTCATGAGTTAGGAGGAGAGCTCTTTGCAGGAATTATCCTTTGGGTCATAATATGATATGGCGATTTTCAATCTTGCCTGTTTTACAGAAGCACAGAGTTAAGGTACAGTAAGCAATAAAAAACACCTAGTTGGCATAGGCTTACCACAGGGGTTATTGTCGGGATACCTACTTGACAACAGTATATAAGAATTGACCTAAATATCTAAACCTGTGGTGTCCTGGGTATTAATTAATGGTTCATTATTCAGGAGAGAAATGCCTGAATATGGATGTTTCAGAAAGCAATTGAAGCTGATTCAAGTCTTTCTGGAGACTTGGTGAGAAGTAATTTTGATGTTTTGTTGTGTTGTTATTGTTGTTGCATTGTATCTTTGTCTCTCAACAACTCAGGTAAGAATAAATACCTTTCTATTGCTGATTCAAAGACATTGCCTATCCTACAAAAAACATTAATCAAGAAAATGGCTCATAGATCGGACCTGCAGTCATCTGGTGGAGGAAATTCTATAACTGAGATCCATTTCTTGCATGCAAACTTTGTCTGTGTGAGGTAATTGGCATCTAACTAGCACATTACTCGTCACACTTTTGGTTAACTCTTTTCAAGGAAACATTACACGGTTTCTAGGCTTTTCAGCAGAAACTGCTATAAAACTCATGTGAAAGATTTTCTGTGTGAAAACATTAACTTTCAACTCTTGTGAATGAATCTCAAAGAACATATATTCTTTATTGGAAAACAAACAATCATTTAGTTCTGTCAATGAATGCCAAAATATATTCCAAAGTCTCCTCTCTTTTACATTCCCTTCAAGACTTTGCTTTATTTCCTTACAAAGATACAGTGCAGTAATTTGGCATTACTGGTGTTATGAATCTTGCTAACAGAATAGAAAGTTAATGGTGTGTTACTATTGATTGTTGCTTGCAACTACGGGTTGAGTGATGACTTCTGATGCTGAGAATCTTTTTTTTTCAAGTTATCAATGAGATTATAATATATTTACAACATTTATCTCTTCTCTTTTCTCCTGCCAAACTGTTCTATGTCCCCAAATCTTGTTCAAATTTATGGCTTTTTTTATTCATTAATAGTTATTGCCAGCATATATGTATATGTATATTCCTAAATACAACTAGCTCAGCATATATGCATATTCCTAAATACAACCAGCTCAGTTCATATGATATTACCTGTATGCTTGACTTCAGGGATGGCCATTGAAGTATCTTTTTCTATGATTATTAATTTTACTCATATTTTGCTAAGATACAATTTGTGATATTTTAACATTTTATTACAAAATATTATTGAATAGTAACAGTATTTTTTAGTATTTGCTATCCAGGTAATTTGTAGACACTGTTCATTTGGTTCCTGGCTGCCCAGACCCAAATAATGACACAGAAACTATATTAATTACAATATTGCTTGGCAAATGTCTCAGGCATATTTTTAACTAACTCTTACAACTTCATTTAACCCATTTCTGTGAGTCACCTCGGGGTTGTGGTTTACTGATAAGTTTCTAGCTGGCCACTGATGTCTTCTTTGCCAGCTACATGGCATCTCCCTGACTCTGTCTCTTCTTCTCTACTTCTGCTTGAAATTCCTGCCTTGCTCTATTCTTCTCTGCCATAGGCCCAAGCATATTCTTTATTAACCAATGGTAATAAAACATATTCACATCATATTGAGAGGAATCTCATATCAGTCATTTACCTACAATACATTTTTGATAGGTTGGACTTTCTCTTTTGCATTCTTTTCACAGTGTCTTTCATAAACAGTAATATAAAATAACTTAGGAAATTAAAAAAAACACAAATATATTGCTTTTGTTACTCTAATCTAAAATGTGTCTCCAATCTCAAGGTTACCTAGGCAGTCTGTGATGTTCCTTTAAGAAATTTTATAGTTTGACACTTTCTTCTGGGGATGGCATCCCCTTTGAACCATTTTCTTAAAATAAATGTATTAGATTTGCAACTATATTCATTCCTTTAAATAAATACCTAGTTTTTACAGCTCTGTCTATTGGAAAACATTATATTTTCTATATTATAATCTATCTGCTTACTATCTCACAAATTAGCTGAGTTTACAACTGTGTCTTATGTCTTTGAGCTTTTCCCTGATTATAATAAATTCTATAGTATGTTGGTAATTATAGGTTATAGTAAACCTCAAGGAGTCTTCCCACTCTGTTTTGCTTCAGGATAGTCTTGGTTATACTGAACAATTTTCCTCTATTTATAAACACTTTGTGAAACACTTTTTCATTTTTCTATAATACATACAGAACTAATCTATTAGCTGAATTAAATAATAAGTGAATAAAACAATATTTTTTTAAAAAATCACTACAGCAACTTGTTCAGACTTTTAGTGCTTACGTTGGAAGATGTTGAATCTTAAGAATTACAATCTATGTAAGAGTCACAATTAAATCACAATGGTAGACAAAATAATTGACAGGTAATAGATATGAATATAATCACCTTTGTGTCCAGGAACTCAGTATGTGGCTGAACTGCCAGCCTGTTAACTAAAATAATTTCAATTAAGTATTCAAATAAAAACTTGATTAAATGTGTGTGATTAAACAGGTAAATTTAAATATGTGACATGCCAGTGTTAAATCTTATGCTAATTCTCTCTAGACTGAAGATATGTTAAGAAAATTAAAGTGCCAAGAGAAGGAATAATTTGTAATACTTCATCAAACATAATTCAATTTGAGAGGACTATGCTTTATAATGAAAGCCAAGTAATATCCTGCTAATCTTGCATTTCAATGAATGGCAAGGTAACCTGCTTAGTGAGATGAATGTAGATTTCATTTTCTGAAAGAAATTAATAAGAACTTCAACACTTTCCTTTGGTTATTTGAATGAAGTTTTTACATTCTCTATGGATCAGTTTCTTTACCTGAATATATGATTGAACATTTTTCCAGAGGAATGAATAATGAAACAAAAATTATGAACTCTGAAATACATATTCTCTTTAGAATCCTTCATTTAACATTTTTTTGATATCTAGAAGGCAAAACTTTACCTTTTGTATCTTATACAAAAGCTATTTCATATAAAATAAGTCATTCAGACAGAATTATCCTAATCTCTTTTACAAAATCCCCACATTACGTTTTATTTATGTGCATGGAATCTATAGTTATGTATAGATTTATGGAAAATATTTTTTGCTGTATTTATTGAATAAAGTTTTAATTGGACTCAAAATAACATATGTATTTGCTTGATTTTTCCACTTGAATAAATGTGATCTTTTTTTTGATTTTTTTTCAATATAATTTTTTATTGAAAAAAAATTTTTCCACCTCCTCCCCGCCTCCCATTTCCCTCCCCGTCTCCCTTTTCCCCCCTCCTCCCTCTCCTCTCCCCCTCCCCCCACTCCTCTCCCCCTCCC
>NW_026067912.1:13600262-13612255 GCF_014885135.2 Alexandromys fortis | reverse complement strand
ACTTTCTTCATCCATTCTTCCATTGAAGGACATCTAGGTTGTTTCCAGGTTCTGGCTATTACAAATAATGCTGCTATGAACATAGTTGAACAAATGCCCCTGTCATATGATCGGGCCTCTCTTGGGTATATTCCCAAGAGTGGCATTGCTGGGTCCAGGGGTAGGTTGATCCCGAATTTCCTGAGAAACCGCCACACTGCTTTCCAAAGTGTTCTTTTTTTAAATCTTGCTTCAGATCCTGTTCTGTTTCTGTATCCCTGAAGAAACAATTTGGCAAAGAGTTCTTACTAAAGAGCAGCTTTGGGATAAATGAAAGACAAAAAAGAATTTACATTATGTAGATTTTCTATCTCACATTTAAGAACATATTTTTCTTTATTATTCTTTAAAACACATTCTAAATAAGAGCTGATATTTTTTAAAATGTAGTACTCATCAAAATATTACTAATATTTTGAAACATAACTATTTCCTGAGCACGTAAAAACTGACAAAGTTTGTGTAAAGGATTACAAGAAATACAGTGATCTACTTATGACAAAATTAACTTAATTAGCTAATATATTGATTCCTGCTCTTTGACACTGTAATGACCAGACTGTGATCAGCTTTAAGTTTGTGTGTGTTTTTCAAGTATATTTCAAGCTGTGCCTGTCCCTTGACTAAATATTTTCATTGAATCAGTTTCCTTTATTCCACCCCTCCCACCCCCCCGTCTGTGCTCTATGCACTAGAACCTAGTTCGCAAGCTTCAGGCACGGGGCTAGAGTTTGAGAATACACACGCAGAGACAGACCAACACACAGACCTTCAATCACTGTTACCAAAAAACCCATCTTTAATAGCACCATGGAGGCTTAAATACACTGCAGTCAATGGCCAACAGGTGAAAATCCCATCCTCTAATCCTCTAAGCTTGGCACAGCTTCTAGTAACTTCAATTAGCAGGCTCTAGACAGGGAAGAACAGCTGAAAGCCAGGACTCAATTAGTCCCAACAACTCAGAAATACATTAGATTTCTACAAATCTAGGGCATAAAGAAGCAGTTAGGAGGGTATTTCAGTGATCTAGACTGTGATTATTGTTAAACCAAAGAAATGATCAAATGTAAATATCACTTAAAGATAAGAAAAATAAAATATAAATGGATACAATAATAATGTGTGTGATAATAAGAAATAAGTCAAGGTTATTGAATTTGAGTGGCTTTATGTTTAGAGGTGTCATTGAGTAAGGTGTACATCAGGGGAGTGAGCAGAAAGATGCATTCATATGTGAAAGTGATACTTCAAACATGGAGACTCTGCAAGTGGGAATGTTAAGAAGGAGGTATAAGAATCCGGAATCTATGACTTAAAAAGACTAACTGTATTGAAATATTTTATTCTCAAATGGCTTTATTAAAAAAGGTTTGATGCTTGTTTCATTGCTAGACTATCAATACAATCTGTTCTTTGTAATAAGTAGGAAATATTTAAACAATATGCCATGTTTATTTCTTGTAAGAATTATATTCTACTCAGGGGTTGCAGAGTTATATATTGCTAATATTAGGAAAAAGTCTAAAGTTCTTTTGTATTTATTTATTCATTTGCTTGATAGTTTTTGAAACTGGCTGACCTAGATCTCACTGTAGGACCAGGTTATCCTCGAACAGTCTTCTCTCTGACTCCTAAGCTTCCAAATTTTCTGACATTACAGACATGAACTGAACCATGTGACTTCAGAAAACACCACTTTTTAAAATACAGTAACAAATTTGTAGGCCTCTGGACATTCTGGTGAAGGATTATCTTAAGTTAATTGATATAGGAAAACCTATCCTAATTGTGGAGTGACCCAGAGTTATGTAAGTGAAGAAAGTAAGCTGGGAATTAACATGCAGGCATTCATTGTTCTCTGTTTCTTATTAAGAAATATGTTCAAGAGCTATGGATGATTATAGATTTAAAATGATAATATTTCTCAAAATCTAGCTATAGAGATTACTCTGTCATTCACCATAAATGTTTTCTCCTTTAAGAGGCTTTTGCCAAGATGATTTATCAATGCAACAGGAAAAGGTTAAGACCCATGTGGCAACCATCTCCTATTTTTATGCAACATCAATTAAGCTGTGCTGTTCTGTACTTAAAGGTACTCTTCTTAATAACTTGTTTTCTACCTGATCTGATGAATTATTAAATAAACACAATGTTTTAGATACCATTATGATATTTTCAATGTATGATTTTATGGTTCTTTCCCCCCCTCATCTTTATCATCTATTTTCTACTCTGGTACCCAACTTAGTCTCCAAAACACATATAGAACTATTTTCTCTTTCATGCTTTTTTATGTTTTGTTACCAATTTTCCACATTCCCAGCACCTGATACTACCTCTATTGGTTTCCTTTCTGTATTTTTTAGACTTTCCCCCACAGTTACGGGTTTATACACTGTATTAGTCAGTGTACTCTAATGAAATAGAACTTATAAAATCAATTTACATATACAAAGAAAGGGTATTTACTAGAATGATTTACAGGCTGCTGTCCTGCTAATCTAACAACAGCTTTCGTCAACCAAAGTTTTGAGAGTACAGTAGTTGTTAAGTGCATGAGGCTAAATGTCTCAGCTGATCTTCAGCATTTGCCAGAATCTCAAAGATTCTGTAATGCCACAGTGAAGGTAGTGTAAGTACCTTCACTGTGTAGGTAGTGTAAGCAAGTGTAGGTAGTGTAGGCAAGTAGACATGCTCGTGAAAGTGAGATCAAGCAGACGAAGAGAAAGCAAGCTTCCTTCTTTCCTGTCTCCTATATAGGCTGCCACCAGGAGGTGCGATCCAGATTAAAGGTGGGTTTTCCATTTCAAAGATTCAGATTAGAAGTAGTCTTCCAGCATCAAATGATTCAACCAAAAAAAAAAAAAAAATCTCTGGCTGGTTTGGCCAGCCATTTGGGTTTTAGTTAATTTCAGTTGTAATCAAGGATAGCAATAAGAAGACCACCCCTTGTTGACTTGACATATCATCAGTGGTCTCTTCAGTAGTTCACTTATTCAATGATTTCTAAATATTTTAGAAAAATTATCATTAAGGATATACTATGGAAAGATTAAAGAAATCAGGTGTAGAAATTGGGGGAGACATGTAAACAAACTCCTAACAATCCTCAGAATATCTGTAAGGAATATCAGGCTTATATACTTTCAATGTAGTACTGAAAATTACTCCTAAAATTATTCTTGCTTTCTTGGAAGTGTGATTACTATGTAAGAGAACAGTGCAAGTTCTGCAACTTCTACAGTTGTTGAATCACTGCACCGTAAGAGTTACTAAATCAGTACAACTCTAAAGGTAGCAATTAGTGTGGGTTTTGATGATAACAACTGCTTTCCCAAGTCTGTTGTCTTAATGACCAACAGAGCAGATGTTTCTGCCTTTCTTAAGCAATACTCAGGGAGATAATTATTAGAATCAGTACACACCAAAGGAGCATGCTCTCTGTGGGGACTTGTTCCCAGTAACTTGCCTGAAGCAGCTGCCTGCTGATCAGTAGAACAAACCTGAATGGGTCACAGAAAATATCCTGCTGCCTTTAATGTACCTGTGTGGGTTTATTTGCATTCTACCCTGTTACAGCTACAGCTTGGCTTGTCAATATCCCATTGATAATACATTGTTTGCAATTTTTTTCAAGGAATCCCACAGCTGAAGACATGAACTGAAAGATAATTACTAAGGATGAAAATATTGAGAAACCTAGGATATCAGTCACACACAGTCTCAAGACATTAAATAGCAGCATCCGTTATTGTGGAACAAATTATGTGAGGTTATTTTCTGTTTGCTAAACAATATTTCAAAAAAAAAACTTACATGTAAGTAAACAAAGATGATCAGGAATACCTCACAAACTGAATATTAAAATATAGACAGCATTATGTGCTCATGTAAAATTAATATGGATTTTATAGCCTAGCCATAATTTATAGTAGTTTATGTATTTGCACAAATGTTCAAAACTTATCTTAAAGTCAAATATCTTACATTTCTTCATTTAAAATACTCCCCCATAAAAAATAAGATGCATTTTAAATTGTCTTGAGTAAAAATTTAGTCAATCTATTCAAATGTGCTTTAAATACAAATACCTTAGATATCTTAAAGTAAAAATTTTTTAGTAATCAACATTTATAAGTGTTGTTGGCTGTAAATATAACAAAGGTTATTTTATGTAATGTAAGAGCATGTTTTTATGGTGTATGTCATATCAGTGACTTTCCTCCACTTTGGTACATAGTGATAAGACACTACTCAAAATTAACATTTTTGTAATTTGCAACATATTTGTAATGTGTACAAAAATCAATTCATTGGTTCTATTATTTTTCAAGGGTCATAAACTAGACCCTAACATTTCATTTTCTTATTTTTTCTGAGACAGGGTTTCTTTGTTGCTTGGAGCCTATCCAAGAAATAGTTCTTGTACCAGGCTGGCCTTGAACTCACAGAGATATGCCTGCCTCTTCCTACTACGTGCTGGGATTAAAGTTATGTCACAACCTGTCTGCCTTTCCATTTCTATGTTAATTATTTGTGAATGTTCTTCCTGTAGTTTGAACTCAAAGAGAAGTACAATTAAAAGTATCCATAGTATTTAAGGATGATGCTAAAACTCAGCCATGCATTTACCATATAGTATTCAGAATTGTGAAGCTATGAGAAATATTTGAAATACATATTTTACAGTAATAAAGGATCACTTATGGTTTTTGGTTTTTGCTCATTCTTTCAAAAATTACATCCCATTGTTGTTTTGTCCCGAGCTTAGGATCCAGTGGTGATTTTGTACATCACAAAAGGAGTGTGGTTTCCATCATATTGTATGCAGGGAATGTCTGTGTTTGTGTGTGTGTCTCTGTGTGTGTGTGTGTGTATGTGTGTGTGTGTGTGTGTGTGTGAGAGAGAGAGAGAGAGAGAGAGAGAGAGAGAGAGAAAGGAGAAAGAGAAAGGAGAGAGAGAAACTGAGAAACACAAAGACACAGAGATAAAGAGAGGGAGAAAATGATAAAATAATTCAAAAGTATGTGCCCACAATAACCTGCTTTTTGACATACAGTGCCTCAAAAGTTTTCACCAATATTTAGTAATGCTATCAAATTGTGACTTCATGAAAACATTAGTGGATTAATAAAGCCATAGCATATATTATTTAATTAATTCCAAAGTCTTCAGTAACTTTTAGCTGGACTAATATCATGTGATACTCTAGAGAACTTAAAGATTCAAATAACACATATAAAACATGTGTCATCCTAAGTTCACTTTTCTATCAGATAAAACCCTCTATGCTTACCAGAACAAGGGTCGTTCTTGAACATAAAAACACTATGTTTTATCTTATATAACAGTTGTAAGGCAAGTGAAGAGCCTACGAGCACCTGCTGTAATTACCAGGAACTTAGTCAAATTCATCAAGTCTCAAGACACTGAGAATATCAATAAATATACCTCCTCTGCCCTTTCTTTCACATAATGTTTGTCTTTTTTTCCCCATAAAGTTCAACCATGTCTCTCTTCTTCTATACATAGTTCTAATCCATTAGAAGTAGCTTTAGTTCACTACCTCACGGATTCTCTATCACAATTTAGCCTTTGTGGCTTGGTTTGATTATGGTGTTTTCTGGTGTTTTTGATTAGGTCATTCACTTAAGTAGCTAGTTCTGCTTGCCTTTATTACATCACCTCAAAAATTATTATCTCTGGTTGCTTAGAGATTTTGGAATATAAATATAAACTCACTTTTTGAAACAGGTTAACTCTGTCCCAGCCTTCTGAATTCAAGGTGATTAACAACACAAAAACAGGTCTACACAAATGGTACCAAATATGAAAATTGCAATTAAAAAAATGTAAAAATAGAGAATCTGTTCCTTGCACAAAAAAAGTGAAATTGGGGCTTATTCTCTCTCTCTCTCTCTCTCTCTCTCTCTCTCTCTCTCTCTCTCTCTCTCTGACACACACACACATACATAAAGCAAATGTAATACAAAGAATGCAAATAATTTGACAGTTGTATGCAACCAAATAGTTATGGTAAATGAGGTACATGAATAGGAGATGAGATAGGAACATAATGAAAATAGAAGATTGAATATTTATTCTGCTTTAAAAAACTGTCGTAATCACTGTCTTCACAATATATGAGTGGCCTTAGCCTTATTACTTTAAATTGTTCTGACAGAAAAATTATTTTATAAATTGAAATTAGAGAAAGGATGAAGTTACAGAAAATTCAAGGTCAAATTTCTGGTCATAATAAATGTCGTTGTTACAAAAAGTGAAATGTTTGACTTCTAGTGAAATACAAAGTAATAAATAAAAGATAAGATCCCATCATGATAGTGTAAGCAGCTTTATATTTTGGGGGAAGTGGGATTAGAGTCATTTAGAATTGTATCTAGGTGTCAAGCTTACATTTTCTATCAGTCTTTAAGATAACATTATAGTTCATACATATTTCCATATAGCCAATCTGCAAACTTATCAAGTAGGTCAGGCCTTCTATTTTAGGGAGAAGAAAAAGGCTGTTCAAGCAAATGAGGTGATTTACTGGTAGAGGAAAGCAACAGATGAACATGTATTTTATTTTTGAAAATCTGGTACTCAGTAATTAATACTTTCCTGATAAAATAAATGAGTGTATCTTCTCATTGTACTGTGACTAGGTATATATTCATATAATAATGTAAATAAAACTAATTCAATATCAAATACTAAAGTCTATATTTTATGTTACCATAATTTGCATGAAGTATGTCCTTTGTAACAAACTTATGCAAAATATACAAAAGAATTGACAATATAGAAATATAATACTAATGCATTTTATTTCCTTTTTCTTTACAATTGTTTGACACACAAATATAATGAAAATGGCTTTAGATTGTGACACAAATTTTTGCTATCATAAGAAAAAACACAAAATATATTTACTTTTTGAAATACATAAAAAGTATGTGGATGGTTAATCTTCGTTGTCAGCTTCTGGATTACAAACAGCTGGGGATTGAGTCACACTTCTTCCTGTGTCTGTGAGTTTCTCCAGAAATTATTAACTGAGGGAGATATGCGTGCACTAAAAGTAGAGGACACTTGTACACGTGGTGGGAGCTGGAGGTAACGGAAAAGGGACAAAGGAAAATGCAACCTGTATGGTTCTGTTCTGTCTCTCTTCTTCCTTTAAAAAGAGGGTGTGAGTCTCTGCTCCAACATTCTATGTCTACTATGATGAAAGAAAATCTTCAAAACCATGAGCCAAACTAAACCGGTCCTCTTTGACAATATTTATGTCAGGTATTTTAGACCTAGCAATAAGAAAAACAACCAACATATTTCCAACATCACTTAGTCTGATATTGTATCTCTTATGTAAAAAAATGTATAAGTTTACAGTTTTGCTATTATGTTTACTTTGGAAATCAAGAACAATTAGAAGGGGTTTCAGAAGTCAATACTAAGGATATAATTTCTGTGTGTGAAAAGCTGATCATAATTGGTGATATTAGATGGGGATATATTTTTACTGGATGATAATTAGCAATTGGAAGCAAGTGGCAGGAAGATCTCAAAGAGTTTGAGGCCAGTCTGGTCTACAACAGTGAGTACCACGTCAATCAGGAGTACACAGAGAAACCCTGTCTTGGAAAAAAACCTGATTACTTTTGACATTGATTTAGAAGGACATATAACTGTCACATGATAGAAAAAGAATATGTAGTTTCTGAATTTTAAAAATATTCTCCTCATGAGATGTGATAATTCATTTTTCTAAAATATCCTTTAAGTATATCTAATTTTTTAAAAAAAATATGAAGCCTCACTTTAATTTCAAACTATTTTATACTAAATAACAAGCTTACAACATACTATGCCCTAATTACTGAAAGAAAAAAATAATTAAAAAAAAAGAGGGAAAGAACATGAACATAGCAAGATTTTGAGGTTTGGAAAATGATACTTTCCCTTTATTTTTAGTATTGCTTTTGTTTATCACAGTGAAGCTACCATAAAACAAAAAAAAGGGCTACAACAAAAATCCTGTAAGTTTCCATTCCTCAGACTTCAGACAACTGATGCTATAGGATAAGCCAATGAATGACTGGCCTAATGAGAGACCGGCAAACAGAACCACAGCTGAGATCTATTTATCAGGAGCAAAAGCCAGAATGCTTCAAAGTATTCAGAGCCCTCCAGTGAAGATTGTGATGAGATTTGTGAAGGCTGAGGGAAGAATTTTGTGACCATGAAACAATCCCAGGAGCTGTATCACGCTGCCTTGTGTTTTTTTACTTCCACAATCTCATCCTGTTCTCCATGAATGGTTAGAGTACCTCCTGTCATGTCTATAACTGGTGTAAAGGTGAACATTCAGAAACACAGCCAGTGTTTTTCCCAAAATACTACCTGCCAGGGTAAGTCATCCTCAGAACTTTATAACACTTAGTAGGCAGGGGACTTTCAAGCCAGCAGTGTTTAAGCTTCCCTTTAATCTCATAGAAAAATAGACAGAATGAGGCCAACAAATGAGGACATGGAAAGGGAGATGTTTGATAACGAGAACTAAAATTTTAGTGTAAGATGCATAATTTCAGAGATATAATATACAAGGCTGTAATTATCATTAGCTACACCATACTATATTCTTAAAACTTTCTAAAAGAGTAGACTTCAAATTTAAAACACACAAGAACAGGCATCATGCTATGAGGTGATGTATGTGCTAACTGGCTTGATTGAGATAATCTTTCACAGTGAAAAATTATATCAAACCATCATGTTATACCTTTAAACACATGCAATTTTACTTGTCAATTAAAACCCAGTGAGTGAGAAAACAATAACCTGATAAGCTTCCATTTAAAACAACAAAGCTAAAGAATGATGTCACATAAGCTATTTTTAAATCTCATACAAAAGGTAGCAGAATATGTCAAAAGTAGTACAATTTAGAGATTGTGCAATCAGTTTTAAATTGTGTTATCAACCTCAACAAAATCACTGAGTATGAGTGGCAATTTTATATAAATAAATATTTAGACTTACAACAATGGAATTTTATTTTTTGATCATTAGCCAACCTCATATCTATGCTATTTAATGAATTTAAGTAAAACATGACATTGCTTCCAATGACTACTATACTCAAGCACACTTTTCTCATAACAAGCTAATATATCTATTTGCTGAAAGGGTCTAGCTGTTATATCTGGTAAACATCAAAATTTCCTTCTGATATTCTTCCATTTTGTACATATATGTAAAGTAAATAAAAATTAAATTAAAACCTACATGTTTACAAAATATTTTTCTGGAATATTTATTAAATAATTAATTAAAAACATGATGAAGATTAGGTCCGTGATGACAACCCAGTCCCAGACTGCTTCCAAGGACTATGTCTGGGTCCATGGTCTCTATGGCAGCCTGAGTCTATGTTGATGTTCATGACCTGTGTTGCCACCAAATGCTACATGGAAGCCCAGGATCTGTAACCATGTTAGAGAGTTCTGCTGCTTTCAAGTAAGTAACAGACCTGAGTGACATCTGTTGATACCAGGGATGGCATTGTCTGTGCTGGACAATGTAGCTGAAGCCATGCTGCCACTGGTTCCATGATGGTCTGAGAGATCTGCCCTACCAACTGGGGCCATGGTAACATTCCCAATTTGAGCATGTCTGCGTCCATTGTTGAACAACATCTGGTCATCTGGGGTTTATGTGTATATTCATGGGCAATGTTGCGACCAAGGGCCACATGGATGTCAGGGGTCTGGGCTGCCACCTGCAACCATCTTAGTGCCAAAGGACTGAGCCTCTTCTTGGTCATATAAATCTGAGAGCCCTGGCCCAGGTGTCTGCACTTGACCTCAGCAGGCAATGCTCTTAACCACTGAGCTATCTCCCCAGCCCTTCTTTCTGTATCCAAAAGAGGGCACTAGACCTCATTAAAGATGGTTTGCCAGTATTTTATTGAGAATTTTTGCATCGATGTTCATTAGTGAGATAGGTCTGTAATTGTCTTTCTTGGTTAAGTCTTTGTGTGGTTTAGGTATCAGGGTAACTGCAGCTTCAAAAAAAGAGTTTGACAAGACTCTTATGTTTCTATAATGTGAAACACATTAAGGAGTATAGGTATCAGCTGTTCTTGGAATTTCTGGTAAAATTCTGCATTAAAACCATCTGATCCTGGGCTTTTTTTTAAATAAAAGTTTCTATTTCCTCACAACTTATAGGTCTATCTAAATTGTTCACCTGTGGTTGGGACCAATAGGAGTCCTGGCCTCGAGCTGCACTTTCTTGCTAGAGATCTTTACTTTCCTTCTGATTTGAGTTACTAAAGGCTGTGTCAAAATTGTCTGGCTCATGTCTGCACTTGACCTCAGCAGGCAATGCTCTTAACCACTGAGCCATCTCTCCTGCCTCTTCCTTCTGTTGCCAGTAGAGGGCACCAGACCTCATTGCAGATGGTTGTGAGCCATTATGTGGTTGCCAGGAATCGAACTTCTGACCTTTGGAAGGGCAGCCAATGCTCTTAACCACTGAGCTATCTCTCCAGCTCTTCTTTCTGTAGCCAAAAGAGGGCACCAGACCTCATTAAAGATGGTTGTGAGCCGTTATGTGGTTGCCTGGAATTAAATTCAGGACATTGGAAGAGCAGGCAATGCTCTTAACCACTGAGCAATTGCTCCAGCTCCTTTTTCCACTTCTTTAACTAAATCAGGTTTACTCGATGTGGTGTGTGAATCACATCTGCGTTCCCCTAACATGTGGAGCACAGGGGTCTCCATGGACCTTTTAGCCATTAGGGTACCTCATAGAGGAGGTCTATATAAATTGTTTCTCCAGCTTTAAATTGGTTAAACTTTTGCTGGTGTTTGTAGTCCTTTGTATGTCTTGGATGTGAGTTCTTGAATCGTAAGTTTCAGTCCCTTTCTGTAGGAACTGAAATATTAACTGAGAGAATCAAAACTGCTGAATGTGACCATCGGATTTTGTCTAAAGCTTATGACAGATTGGTGGAAAGATTGTCAATACAAGAAGGCACGGTTTATGCCATAAAAATTATGTCCAAAGATGAGATGTTATCTCTAATGGACAAACTTCATACTTTAGAATCCTCAATGAAGGCTTTGGAACATAATTCCGGACAGGAGATACAGACATTGCAGAAGGCAATGGTGAATAGAATTGCAAAGATTGAGGAATTTCTAAATTCTGATGAAGAAGAGCAAAAGGTAGAAAGGCAAATTTTAACTGCATCTGTGGATAAAACTCTCCGGGACAATTTCCACAAAGCTCTACCTACAGCTCTACCTGCCTTTTCAGTAATAACAATAGAGAAGGTGATTGGTTCCAGAAACCCTAGCGTCATCAAGGAAGATACATGGGAGCCTGTCCATATGAATGATCTCAAAGAAATTAAACAGGCTGTCATGACTTTTGGGATGCACGCCTCTTTTGTTAAAGAGATGCTAAAACCTTGGGCCACGACAAGCAGAGGACCTCCCTCGGACAGGCACCAGCTGAGCTCTGCAGTACTTGAGAGTGGACCGCAATTGAAATGAAAATGCTTATTCAGGCAAGAGGCTAGACTTTTAGAACAGCAGGAAAAAGTGAAGGGAATTGACATTTCCCTAGATAAAATTCTAGGTGAAGCGCTCTTTTCTGACCCTCAGGAACAAGCTAATTTGGATGAAAACACACTCTCCATGTGTACTACAGCAGCCTTAAGGGCTTGGGACAGGGTACAAGACCCAGGACAGAGAATGGAATCATTTGTCAGAGTTAAACAGGGTCAGAGAGAACCCTTTAGTGACTTTTTACAAAGACTAACTAAGGCTGTACAAATAGGGATATCTGACCCAGAAGCAAGACGTATAATGATTGAGTCTTTGGCTTATGAAAATGCAAATGTGGAATGCAAAAGGATTTTGGGGCCTTTAAAG
>NW_026067912.1:13583473-13596663 GCF_014885135.2 Alexandromys fortis | reverse complement strand
TCTTATTGGCTAGCTCTTACATATTGTTCTAACCCATTTCTAATATTCTGTGTAGCCCATGAGCTGGCTTACCAGGGAGGATCTTAACCTGCGTCTGTCTGGAACGGGAGAATCATGGCGACTCCTCCACCAAGCCTCCTTCTCCCAGAATTCTCCTCTGTTTTCTCCACCCACCTAAGGGTGGGCCTTATCAAGGGGCCTAGGCAGTTTCTTTATTAATAAGAAATCACTCCCACATCAGAGAAAACCGGCCATTCGGGCTGTACAAGACCAAGCAGTTGATGTGCCTTCAGAGATACCAACAGCCTTGCCTCTAAAATGTTTGACTGAGAAACCAATATGGACAAAGCAATGGCCTTTATCTGAGGAAAAGTTACAGGCTTTAGAACAGCTGGTACAAGAACAATTAGATGACATACAGAAGAATCTACCAGCCCTTGGAATTCTCCTGTATTTGTGGTTAAGAAAAAATCAGGTAAATGGAGAATGGTGACAGATCTAAGGGCTATCAACAAGGTTATTCAACCTATGGGCCCTCTGCAATCTGGAATTCCTTCTCCCTCTTTATTACCAAAAGGGTGACCTCTCATAGTTATTGATTTAAAGGATTGTTTTTTTTCACTATACCTTTACAAAAAGAAGATAGAGAAAAATTTGCCTTCACAGTGCCTACTTATAACAATTCTCAACCTTCGAGGAGGTACCACTGGGCGGTCCTCCCCCAGGGTATGTTAAGTAGCCCCTCCCTGTGCCAATATTTTGTGAACTAACCATTGCAAATAATATGCAAGAAATTTCCCAAATCTATAGTATACCATTACATGGACGACATTTTGTTATCCAAATCAAACATGGATACCTTGAACAGACTGTTTGAAGAAATAAAGATACTTTTACCTAAATGGGGATTGCAAATTGCTCCTGAAAAGATTAATTAATTGCTCCTGTAAGTTATTTAGGTTATAAAATAGGTTTGCAAAAAATTAAGACACAAAAAGCACAAATTAGGAGAGATCGCCTAAGGACTCTTAATGACTTTCAAAGACTGTTAGGAGACATTTCCAGTCTATGACCAGCTATTGGGATAACACCTGATCTAATAATTCATTTGAACAAAACCTTGGATGGTGATAAAGATTTAAACAGTCCCAGAGAATTAACAGCTGAAGCAAAAAAGGAACTGACAATGAATGAGAAAAAAATTACAACAGGCACATGTGGACAGGGTGAATCCAGAGCTCGATTGTATTCTCGTCATATTACCATCCAAAATTTCTCCTACAGGAATTTTAATGCAGAGAGATGATATTATCTTGGAATGGATCTTTTTACCACATAAACCAAGTAAAAAACTGAAAACTTATGTGGAAAAAGTCTCTGAGTTAATTATAAAAGGCAAGCTGAGACTTCGTCAACTAGCAGGCATAGACCCAGCAGAAATTATAGTGCCTTTCACTGCTGATGAACTAAAGAAATTATGGGAAGATAATGAAACATGGCAAAGAGCTTGTGCTAATTTTTTGGGAGACATTAATAACAACTATCCAAAAAGCAAGAGGCTTAACTTCATAAAGAGAACTTCTTGGATCCTTCCTCGAATCGTCCGTGATGCTCCAATAACTGGAGCCCGTACATTCTATACTGATGCCAATAAAACAGGGAAGGCAGGTTACAAATCGGAAGACTTGGGTAAGGTGGAACAAAGTCCTTATGATTCTGTCCAGAAGGCAGAATTATATGCCATTCTTATGGTGCTAAGGGATTTTAGAGAACCTATTAATATAGTTACTGATTCACAATACGCAGAAAGAGTTATTTTACATATTGAAACTGCTGAATTTATACCTGATGATACAGAACTAACCTCATTGTTTATCCAGGTTCAAGATTTGATCAGGAACAGGCTTTGCCCTATGTACATAACACACATCCGATCCCATACGGGTCTGCCAGGTCCTCTAGCACAAGGTAATGCAGAAATTGATCAATTATTGATTGGTAGTGTGCTACAAGCCTCTGAATTTCATAAAAAACATCATGTTAATAGCAAAGGTTTGAAGAAAGAGTTTTCTATCACATGGCAACAAGCTAAGGAGATTGTAAAGAAATGCCCTACTTGCTCTTTCTATAACCAAACGCCACTGCCTGCAGGGGCTAATCCAAAGGGCACCCAAAGGAATGAAATCTGGCAGATGGATGTGTTCCACTTTGCAGAATTTGGCAAATTAAAATATGTTCATCACACCATTGACACTTATTCAGGCTTTCAGTGGGAAACTGCTTTAAGTTCAGGAAAAGCTGATTCAGTAATCACTCATTTATTAGAAGTCATGGCTATCATGGGTATACCTACACAAATAAAGACGGATAATGGTCCTGCTTATGTCTCTAGGAAAATGAAACGTTTTTTTTTATTATTACAATATCAAGCATGTTACAGGTATACCATACAATCCTACAGGTCAAGCAGTCATAGAAAGATCAAATTGAACTATAAAGGATATGTTGAACAAACAGAAAGGGGTGGAGAACACCCCCAGATGATGGAGGAAGGTCATTGGTTAGAAAATAAAGAAATTGCCTTGGCCCATTTTATTGGTTAGAACATAGGTGGGTGGAGTAAAAAGAACAGAATGCTGGGAGGAAGAGAAAGTGAGCTTAGACTCCACAGCTCTGCTCTCTGGAGCAGAGACGCCATGCTCCCCTTTCCGGGGCAGAAATATCCTAGCTCCTAAAATAAAAGGTAGATTTCAAGAAAGGAATATTACATAAAATTTTCATTTCCATCTTTCTATGACAGAAATTAAGGTTTGTCTTAATTACTACAAGATATTTTTGATATTTTAGATATTTATTTACAACCTTAAATAGTTCAATTCCAATGCGCAAACTCCAATAAACACATATCCCTTCTAACCTGGACAAGAAAAAATTATTTATTTTGATCTTAAAAACTTTATTATGATTCCTCTATGATACATTTTGACACATACACAAAAGAACTCCTTAGTGTACATCTTATATACTACATTCATTTTTCTTTTAAATCAATCCTTAAAGAATGTGTTTAATAGCCAATATCCAAGGTTATCTGTTAAGAATTTTAAAAGATTTAGAAAAGTTCTGATTTGTCAAATTTATCTATATAGATTACATACTATATTATAAAACTGCAATATTTGATTTTATACCTCAAGGCTCAGTTTATTTATTTGTTTTAGTTACATTGAGAAAGGTCTGATGATGCACCAGTTGGAATCGAATTCACTTTGAATCCAATACTGGTCTTCAAACCCTTGTTTTATTGCCTTTGCCTTGAAGTGCATACATTATTCTTAGGAGCCAGTTTGTTCCTCTTTTCATTCCCTTACTTTCTTATGTTCCAGAGAAAGTCAGTGCACAAAACAGATGAGAAACATGTAATCAAACAGAAGAAAATATTTTGCAAATTATCTTGTGTCATGATAAAATACTGGCTGTAACTAAACATCTGAATTTCTAGTCTCATATCTTTACAGAGATAATATATACAGATTAATAGTTCTTGAACAAATCTACATCAAATATCCTCACTATGTTTCCAACAGGTTGATTTCTCTAGTTTCATTAATTGTTATTTTAAAGGCATAGGTCAGTCTTTCTCTTACAGCACTGCTACTTTCTCTTAAAGCACAAAGGATTGCATTCTGTGAAGACTGATACATGTATTTTCGTACTTTTCAACTATTCCTAAATTCTTGACCTTAATTTTTTGTTATTTCATGTAAAACACAATGAGAAGAAAGCAATGGAAATACCCCTCACTTTAGCATATCATTCCAGGAGATTCTGTGATTTGGTTTCCTTTTAAAATTAATGAAGAGTTTCTCATATTATATGAGTTTAATAACCATGATTATGGAACTTGTGAGACGGCTCTATGTATAAAAATACTTGTCATACATGTTTGACAAGATGAATTTGGTCCCTGGGAATATGTACAAAATGCCCCATGTGGTGGGAAAACTGTAATCTTAGCACTCCCAAAACAAGGTGGGGAGCTAGGGCTGGAGAATCACCTGGAAGCAACAGACCAGAGAGCCTGTGATATGCTTCATAGTGATAGAAACAAGAAGACCAGTTGATCAACAAAACTGAAGGAAAGAGAAATTCACATAATTGTCCACTGACCTTCACACACATTATGGGATATGTGTATATTCCTTGAACAACTACACACACACTCTCTCTTGGGGAAGCAAGAGATATAAACATACAGATAATAGTATTCTAAGAAAAAGAACAAAACTAGAGAGCATAAACAAGATGCATTCTGTTTTGTTTATATTATTTTTTTTTTATCTCAACAGTTCAGAAATAAAGTGCTATCAGCTGTGAGTATAGCTCCAGAGTAGAGCACAGACATAAGATGATCATCACTCTTGTTTCAGGCCCTGAAAGAGCACATATATAGTGAAGCAGAAACATTGGTTTCTTCCTATTGCAAAGGTGACCATACAGAACTTGCAGTCTCATAATGCAGCAACAGCTTGGATCGAAGTTCTTTCACTCTTCCATTACAAAGGGTCACTGCTCTAAATCCCTTCAGGGTTTACAGTCCCGTAAAGTTCTCCATGATTGTGTAGCCTCCACTCTTCATGTTAATTCAGCCTCTATGTGCAGGTGAATTTGTCTATAACTTGATTAGTATATTTCAGTTAATAATAATGCAGTGATTATAACAACTAGAAAAAACGAAAACGACAACCAGCAGAAGGTTTTTATTCTTCTATGTAGTCCTCCTCTGTTTGTTTTACTGTTAGTCAAATAGTACTAGTAAATATACATTTGTAATATAATTATATTTCTCTCAAGTTAAATTATAATTGGAACCTCCTTGCTTTATGATGATAACATAAAATGCAGCCAAACTGAACTCTCTTTGGCTGATCTTGTTATTTTATTTTAGTGAGGGTGTCATGAAAGCTTGTTTGTTTCTCAAATTTCTGTCTATGTGGGAAATCTTGCACCACTCAGATATAAATATGATCATTTATTAGGTCTTTTTCATAATAGTTTTTCTTTTCGATGCTATTTTTATGGCAGGCTTCTGTTTGCATGCTACAGAGGCTGGATTCTTTTCATCCTTTAGTATAAGGGGCATCAGCCTGTGAGGCTGTAGATGATACATCCAACTAAGACTCTTTACACACTGAGTGGCCACAGCATGTGTATGAGACAGAAAAAGAACAACTGAAAAGAAAAACAAATATCAGAGTCATGAGAGAAGTAACAGTCCGTAAAATTGCACCGATTAAATCACATGTTCTTAAGTTTATTCAAGTAGGTAATGTCCTCCTGTGCAAGGAGTCCAAATTTAGTCACCAAAGCTCCATATACAAAGGAATAATAAGTAAACTAACCATCTGAAAACCTAATTAAATTAACTGAACCATGAAGTCTACACATGTCTAATATCTTTAATGGAGTGGGGAAACAAATAAAAGCTTTGCCTTCTCTAGTTCAGGAAAGGAGGGTGAGTCCAGTGTTTCACAATACTAACGCTTGTGTGGTGGGCTTGAATATGTAGGTCAGTGCATGTGTAGTGCTGTGGTTTAACCCCAATTATTTCTATCTATTTGTAAACCCTCTATGAACAACTGTAGAGTTACTGCTTATTTTTGTCAAATTTTAACTTTATTTTCATTTTCCTAAAGTCTTGGAAAGGTATTATTGAGTTATCTATTTGTGCTACTTTTTTTTTTTATTTTAAAGACAGGATTTCTCTGTAGCTTTGGAGCCTGTCCTAGAACTAACTCTTGTAGACCAGGCTGGACTTAAACTTACAAAGATCTGCTTGTCTCTGGCTTTCAAGTGCTGGGATGAAAGGTGTGTGTCACCACTGCCCATTGCTTTTGATTTTTTAATATAAGCATTTAGAGCTATAAATATCCTTGTTATGATTGCTTTTTATAGTATTTCATGTTTCTGCATGAATTCGTTTCCAGTTAATTCCATTTCCTTCATTTTTATGATAACCTAGTAATAATTATTGAACAACATGTTATTTAAAATCTGTATTTAAGCTTTATTCCATTGTGGGCAGAAAAAAGACATGTGTTTACTTATTGATAATAAATATGGTCATTAGCACATATTCTGTAATGAATATTCTAGAGTTGTCTGTTTGGTACAGTTGATACAATTTAATCTAGTGTTTCTGTCTTTATTTTATTTTAATTTTGATATCTAAACTGCCTTTCTATTGGTGAAATTACTATATTCAAATCACATATGATGAATGTATTCGGTAAATCTGTGGCTTCCAATGCTTGCTTTTTTTTTCAAATTGGAAACACTTGAATTTGGTGCATATGTGTAGAATTATTAGTCATTATTGAATTGTTCCCAAGATCAAAATTGGTCACTAAATTTATCTTTTTCCACCTAAACTGTATCCTTCTTAGTGCTTGTTTCGTAGGCATAAATTCCTTTGTCTCCTTTTTCATGTAAACTTTTCTTTCACTTTAAATTGTCATGGATATTTTAATCTGCTACTGTATTCTATTTTGGCATCCATTATCTTTCAGAATTTGCATCCTTTTGGGGTACTCATGTCATTTTTTTTTTACTTGTTATCTATTTCTAGGAGAATATTGCCCTAATCACTTCCAAAGACATTCAACTTCTGATAGTATCACATCTTGGTATATGATTTCAGACATGATTTTGGGAGACACTGTCATATTTAACTCTTGAAACTTGCTTCTCTTTGATTTTTATCAGTTGCAGTTCCTATTCCATACCAGGAAGCAGTAGTCAGTCTTTATTCTGATAATAAACATTAGTGGGTAAGGGAGTGGTCACAAACAGGTCATCTTTGGTTTGCTGATCATACTCCTGTGCAAGATTGCATAGCCAAAATATTTTGGCTGCACAAATTGGTCTTGAAAGTGGACCAAAAGGAAACCTAAGTGAGTAAGTAAGAGATCTGGAAGTAGCTGTAAGAAAGAGGTGAATTTTACTAAAATATATACAAAACTATCCAAGAACTAATAAAACCTTTTTATATTATGTGAAGATAAAGAATAAAAATTACCAAATGACATGCTAGAATTGAGTACTTGAAAGAATTGGAAATTAGGGCATTAAATTGAAATTTCAATGAGGGGCCAGTGAGTTAGAGAATATTAGTAGTCATAAATGAAGCTGACATCTGGCTATGAGTTTAAATTCAAAAGGTTGGTTAGTCATTTGACATGAACAGAAATGACCAGTTTATTTATCACATTATAATATAAAATTGGTAAATGTTACTTTGAATTGTTTAATAGACTATCTTATGGAATTAGAATATGGAAAGTTCTCACATTTACTAACATTCATGTAACAACATTCCATTATAAACATATGGCTAAAATAAAGAAAACTAAAATTCCCATTCAAATGGGCATGGGGAATGAGAAAACAGAGAGAAAGGAAATGGAGTTAAAAATGAGATTAAGGTAGGATATGAAAATGGAAAATATATTTTCTTGCAAAACTTTACAAAATGTTAGTGTGTCAGGAAAAAAAAAAAGAACTAAATGCTAAAAGAAACTATAATAGCAATGACAATTTACTGATTTTGGAGAAAGCAAGAACAGTGATAAATTCTTTAACATCAGCTATGCACTGATAAGGAAAATTTTAGTTTTACAGTGCATTCAGTGGAACACTGGGTTGTTTTCATAATCAAAACCAATGCTAATGTAGGAGATGGAGAAAGAGTTCAAAACTACAATAAACCAGTTCATGTGACAAAATCAGTTATAAAGAAAGGGCAAAGAAACATGGTTATGCTGTGAATTCTAATTATGAGAAGAGAGCAATTGCATCATTATTGTACATAACAACGTTTTGTAAGGAATAGCCCAGATAATCTCTGCCAAGCCCAACCATGCAGAACAAAGAGTGGAGAACAACTTATAAATATTGGAAAGGCATGTGAAGATTGCTAAGCATTGATAAAATATTCCCTGCAGACACTACTTTGATAAAGATGAAAATTGATTTTTGTATGAAAATCCAATGAAACCCTATATAGCTAAGGATGGACTAAACTGGCTTTCATTTACTACTAATCTTCATTGTAATTTGTACAGTATTATTTTAATATTGATTTTGACAAACAGGTAAAAAACCATGCTGGCCAGGATAAATCATACAAAAGTACAAATGATAATTTAATAGGAAATGTGGATAATGATAAATCAGATGTAGAATATTCCGTGAGTCCCAAATAGTTTTAGATACACCGGACAGGATAATAGAAGCTAATAGAGACTTTGCATGTTCTGTAGTGTTCAACTAAGTTCACTGAGTGGCCGGAAATTGTTCACTTCCTTTTAGTTTTAACTTGTGGATGATACTGTTTCTACACTACAATATTGAAATAGCAGGTTATTAAATGAAGCACAATGACCTATGAGGAGATTACTAAAGTATGAATCAACTCAATATTGTTTGACTCCAAAACCCATTTTTCTTACTAACAGTATTAAAGATGACCTAGGGACTTACTGCTCTTTAATTTTTCACTGCTTCTATGTAGTCTCATAAAGCATGTGAGATCAATATCTGCTGAAGGACAAACATAGTACAAATATTTAAGAGGAAATAAAGCAATCAGAAAACATAAAGATATGAAAATACCAAAGAATATAAGTAAACAATTTAAGTTAGGCTTAACTTGAAATTATTTACATGGAAACTTTAATCATCTTAAATAGTAATGTTGAAATTAATTACCTGTATTTTAACAAATTTTGTTCTTTGCATTAATAATAATATTTTTTTTTCTTGTTAGTATAATGTTCAATTGGTTTTGGAGGGAAAACATATACTAGGTAAATCTGTGTGTTCAACACAAATTTATTATATTTTAAAAGTTCTCTTTTTTGAATATTTTTTAACTTTTCCACATGAATGATCCTCTGACATAATTGTCTTTTATGTACCTCTCTCTCTCAGGTCTTTTCTACTCTCACTTTGTACAAGTAGTTGCAGCATCTGAATGCTCTTTATTGCAAGGACCATGATACCCAGGCTCTTCTCTCCATACCCTAGTCCTGCCTGGATATCTTTCTGTTCTCTTCTCTCTGATATCCCATATATCTTGAAGAACAAGAACGTGTAGACATTTTTGGTCACTTAATCTCATCATTTGACAACTTTTGAGGTTTTATATTCACCCTTGCTCACTGGAAATAAACTCTTATCTGGATCAAGCTGAGAGTAACATTAGTCTAGGACTGTAAAAAACATTTATTTAGAAAATAATTTGGCTATAGGCTCACTTACTATGACCTCAGCAATAAACTATTGCCAAGGGCTGATGAAAATTCACAATACCAGATATATTTTCCCTTCCACAGCAGTGGCCAAAAGTGTAATCATAAACCAAGTAGCTCTTCTCAAAGCTATCATACTGTAGTGTATCAGAAGACAGATCTTCCCTGCTAGACTGGAATTCCAGTGCTCAGAATATACAGTTAAATAAGAACATCAATGCATTGTTTTCCTCCACCTAGTAGCCACCATAGCATATTCCAGCATGAAAGACATGAGTCAACAAAAATAAGACTTCCAGGACAGTCCAGTTTGATTTACATGTATCTGTATACGTTTTTTGTTGTTTTCAGAAATAAAGCCTTATCATCTATTCTGGTCAATAGCCTAGAACAATGGCAGTTTTATTATGGAATCTTCTCATACTCATTCCAAAAGCTCAAAGGAAGAGAAGTCACGTCACACACTACCTGCTTCATTTAATAAACAGTAGGAATTCCTACTGCCAGTAGCCTTTAAGTTATCCGCCCACTTGGGCGTGGCCTCTTATACTACTTATGCCGATGTAAAGCCCACATCTGGCTTCTTTTCCAGATGCTGGATTCAGTCGCTGTTCCTCATTCCAGCAGAATATTGTGACTTGTGAGTCTACTGCTAAATAAATAACCCTCGGTCCTCAATTCTGAGCTAGTGTGGGATTTCTTTAAGCGTCCTTCTTCATCTGGCTCCCCACATAACTTCAGACTACACACGTACCGGGTGGATGGCTTAAAGGCCTAACCATTGGTCCATGGCCCAGAAAGTCTCCCAACCTTGTCCCCTTGGCTTGCTTTTACCTAAGTGGTTTATTGTAGAACTCCTCCCGCAGCTGAGCTTACTGCGTGTGGCGACTTAGAAATTTCCCAAGTGCATGCATTTAGCCCACCTCTGCCCCCCACTGCCATGTTCCCTGATGCGGTTCCTTAGCACAGTTCGTTGCTACATGGTGACTTGTGCAACTTCCAGTTTGTGCTCCCTGCCCATGAGTTCTGGCTTTCTTGTTTCGTGTGTGGAATTGATTTAATTGCTTTTAATTTGTCATATTTCTCAGTACTTAACAAGTACCAAGGCTGGAAACTTAAAGCGGCTCAGGGCCATTTGTGTTACCACTGGTTGCATCGCTGCTGGTCACTACAACCACAACACCTGCTGAACAATAAAGATTATTACACCTAAAACAATTTGCTAGAATAACTTGTCTTTATCATCTCCCTAACAAATGCAGAATGCAAAGACAAGTTATTCTAACATTAAGAATAACTAGTACCACATAACTAGCTTCAGTTAGTTTCAGCAGTCCTAGATGATGGGCCCCAGTTGATGTTTAAATGCTATTTCTAAACTTTTAGAACAACAGGGAAAAGCAAAGGAACTTGAGACTTTCCAAGATCAAATTCTTGGTGATGGAACTTATGTTGACCCACAGGTTCAAATTCTTTACGATGAACAAATCTTGCCCCTATGCCACAGAGCAGCTTCAAATGTTTGGGACAGAATTCAAAAACTATGAAAACAAATTGAATCATATAGCTGGGTTAAACAGGGCCAGAGAGGACACTTTAGTTATTTTTTACAAAGATTAACTAAGGCTGTAAAAATAGGAGTTACAGACCCAGATGCTAGATGAGTACTTATTGGATCTCTGGCTTTTGAAAATGCAAAAAAGTTACTTGGGCCTTTAAAGTTAGGTCAGTACCTATGGATAAATGGATCCTGCATACAGTGAACATTGAGACATTTGACTATAATACTGAATCTTGGGTAGGAAAAACAATTTCCAAAGGAATGAGGAGATATCAAAATGCCAAATGTTTTAATTGTGGTAGAATACAACATCTGAGAAGGTATTAGATGCAAGGAATTCCTAGGAATAATATCTCCTATGGGAATGGCAAGAATAGGAGGATTCAGTCTTCAGGGATATGTGGAAGGTGCTGCAAAGGTCAACATTGAACAAATGAATGCAGATCAACAAAAGATAGACAAGGTAACCTGATACCATCAGGAGGCTCCTTTAGGGGCCTCTTACAGATCCCCAAGTCAAGAATAGTCCAGCAATTTCCAGTCAGTGTGGAGGACATATCTCACCAGGAAAATTTAAAAAATTCCAGAGCCAGTGAACTCCACCAGAACAAGTACAGGGGAGTAACTGCTGAGCGAGCAGCCAGAGACCTCTGAGGGTCTGGACATGAATCTGGGACCTTCAAGGGAATGTACCTAAGCCAGGACCCCTATGGGTCTGGGTGTGAGTCTAGGACCTCATAGGAACTAGGCCTCAGCCAGGACCTCTGCCAGTCTGAGCATGATTCCAGGACCTCTGAGAGAGTAGGCAGGAACTAGAGATTTCTGTGGGTCCAGACATGACTCTTGGACCTCAGAAGGAGAAGGCCTGAGCCAGGACCTCTGTGGGTTCAGGCATTGATCTGGGACATCAAGAAAATAGGCAGGAACCTGGAACCTCTGTGCATCCAAGCGTGAGTCTGGGACCTCTGAGGGAATAAGCCTGAGCCAGGTTCTCTGCAGTTCTGGGTATCCCAAGCCTAGGAACTCCAATGCAGTAGACTGAGGCCAGAGATTTTTGCAGGACCAACTCTAAGCCAGGTACCTCTGCAGGAGTGGATCCAGATAAGAATTTACAGAAAAAGGTCAAAGCCAGTAATCTAGGTCAAAGTAGGCCTGAGGCAAGGAACTCCACCTTGGGCAGGAACATGATTGAGGCAACAAATTCCACTGGAGTGGGACTGAACCAGCTGCCCAGGATGGAGTGGGCCTGAGGAAGTAAGCTTCCCAGGAGCAGAAGCTGGAAGCCAATCCAGTCCCAGGAGCCAATCCAGTCTGGGGACACTGGAGGACCAGGATTGAGCCACTGACCTGGTCCAGGAACACCAAACTCCACTGAAACAGGTACAGAGGAGTAACTGCTGAGAGAATGAGACAGAGCCAGAGACTGGTGAGGGTACAGACATGAATCTGGGACCTTCAAGGGAGTAGACCAAAGCCAAGACCCCTGTGAGTCTAGGACGTCATAGGAACCAGGCCTGAGCCAGGACCTCTGCCAGTCTGGGCATAAATCTGGGACCTATGAGAAAGTAGGCAGGAACCAGAGATCTCTGTGGGTCCAGACATAAGTCTGGGACCTCAGAGGGAGTGGGACTGAGATAGGACCTCTGTTTGTCTGGGCATTGGTCTGGGGCATCAAAGGGAATAGGCAGGAATCTGGAATCTCTATGGGTCTGAGTGTGAGTCTGGGACCTATGAGGGAATAAGCCTGAGCCAGGCTTTCTGCAGTTCTAGGTGCACCCAGATTAAGAAGTTAAGAAGTTTCTGTCCTGCCTGGTTCCCACAGTCCTTAGGTCCGAAAGAAAATCCCAAACAGGTCTACATAAGTTATAAACTGTTTGGCCTAGTATCTCAGGCTTCTTATTAACTCTTATAACTTATATTAGCCCATTATTCTTATCTATGTTAGCCACATGGCTTGGTACATTTTTCAGCAGGGCAGGTTACATCTTCCTTCTTCAGTGTCTGGACAAAACTGGGGAGGAATGGGTTTCCTCCTTTCCAAAGTTCTCCTGTTCTCATTGCTCCACCTCTACTCCCTGTCTGATTGTCCTGACTATACTTCTTGCCTGGCTACTGGCCAATCAGCATTTATTTAAAACATAATTGACAAAATATAGACAATTGTCCCACACCACATAACTGCTTTCTAAATGCAAATGTATTCCCTTTATATTTCTGAGATTATAATATAATTGCAACAAATCTCCTTCCCCTTTCCTCCCTCTAATGCCTCCCACAACTCCAGTATCCTTTAAATGCATGTTGTCTGTTTTTCACTG
>NW_026067912.1:13507201-13583393 GCF_014885135.2 Alexandromys fortis | reverse complement strand
AATTAGTGAAAAACAAGGACACACACAAATATGAATGTATATGCAAGTACTATGCTAGGTAGATGATTTTTATATATTTATTTATTTTTAATGTTTTGTTCCTTCTATTATTTTGTTGTTTGAAGCTTGAGAATTTTATTATATATAAGTGGCTATTGTCAAGATAACTGAACATTACACATTTTAAGACTTACAAGATTAGCTTATAAAATTTTGAATAGTATGTGACAAATAGGAAGGAAAGTTTTGAAACATGAAATATTCTGCTAAGTGTCTCTTTAATTTTTAATTTATTTTAATGAATAACAATGGGAAGAATATGACCTACTACAACTAATAGTTCTTTGAATTTAATAAATGAATTAAACCATAGTGGAACGCTAAATACCAAAATGCTATCTACCTCAGTTTCCTCTTCCCTCACTCTCCTCACCAACTTGACACTAAAACCTGAGATCATCTTGTAAGATGGGATTTTAATTGAGGAATTGTCTCCATAGAACTGGGCAGTAGGCATGTTTACAGGGCATTTTCTTTATTGATGTTCACTGTTGATTTATGTGGGAGAGTTCCCAGCTCACTGTGAGCTATGGCAACCCTTGACATGTGGTCCTGGATTGTGTAAATAAATAGGTTGAGAAAGCCATGGCAACCAAAAAAAAGCAGTACTTTTTTATGGTCTCTGCATCAGTTCCTAATTCAAGGTTGTGGCCTTGAGTTCCTGGCCTGACTTACCTTAATTGTGATTGTGATATGAGTGTTATAAAGTTATGTAAACCTTTTATCCACAAGTTGTTTTTTGTTATGAGATTTTGTCACACCAACAACAACAAAAAAAAAACCTGTAGAAAACAATGACTGAGACAATAGTCAGTGCTGACTGCAACAGTTCACATTGAGAATTTATGGGCCTCTCTCTGTGACTCTCTACCTATGCCTTTCTGTCTCCATCTGTCTCTGCACTTCCCCTATTACAAAGAATAATATTCCATAAGATAAGTGGTCATAGTGTTATAGGATTTTGTCTACAATGAATATCTTTGAAGTTGAATACAGTGTTGAAGCTTCAGGAGACCATTAAAATGATGAATTCATTTCCCTGTGACTGAGAAAAAAGAATGGGCAGTTTGTGTCTTTATATATACTATAAAGTAGAGATAGTGTGTTGAGTGAGTTGGCCAACTCATAGCTGCTGACTTTCTGGCTAACAAACTTTTCTAAGTTTCTTTGAGTACTCATGGTTAAATTAAAATATAAAGTTCTCTTAGAATAAAACTTGGTTTAATATTGCAGGAAACTTGAAACTCTAAGAGGTTTACAAGTATAAATTTGAATGGTGACAACATAATGAGGTTGTCTTATATTTAATTTATGCTTCCATATCAGCTAAAATAAAAACATCCTAAATTATTAAATGTGACCATTGGAAATTTTTATTATGTTATAAATGACAAGCTGTGAAAGACTTAAAAGAATAAAGTTTACATTATTACATTTTGACATTAAGTCTTATTGATATCTTCACAGTGCATTTTCTTATTTTTATGGTTATCAGGGCTCTATAGAACTTTTGCATCATTTCTCTAATATTTAATTGTAAATGTAACTGATATTAAGTCTCTCATAAAGATTGTCTCTGTAACTGTCTCTATGTCTTAATAGAAGCATTTCATGAATTCACTCAAGCTAGAGTTGTTATTTGTTATGCAACCCGATTATCTCCAAAGGTAAAATAAAGTATAACCTCCTTTCTTCACTACCTCTTAGCTTGTATATATCAAAATTTCAACTACTCTTTCTGTAGGTCTCATCTTAAAAGCCACCTGATAGATCTGCAGTATTTCAGCTTTCACTTTCTTAACTTTTTTCTTCCACAGAATGAATATGTACTTGCTGCTTTTCTGGGCTTATCTAAATTATCAAATAAAACAAGAATCTGGAGCAAAGGGTTTAGAAGTTCCCAATTCATTTTATATCTTGGCCATCCATAAAAAGCCATGAAGAAGAGCACACATGAAGTCACATAGTTCCAACCAGCCTTCTATAAACTAAATTAGTTCTTAAAATTCTGCTAATTCTTGAGAATTAGTCTTTTTAAATTTCAGTTTTGATTTCGGTACTCATATTATAATTTCAATCTTGCCTTGTTTTAATCTGTTGACAATTTTTCCCTTTCTGTTTAATTTATTGCATTACCTTATTCAATTGATTCTTTTGTGTCTTACTTTTTGAGACTGTCCCAGGGAGCTTATGCCAGCCAGGTATTGAGTTTTCTATTTACCAGTGATGATCTTGAAGTCCTGGTGACCCTGTCCTCACATCCCATCCCTGCATTTGCAATAGTGTTTAGTTGCTTCTAATTTCATATTCTAAGGAAAATAGGAAAACTTAAAGACACAAAACTTATATTTGAGATGGAAGCTGATCAATAGATGGTAAAGAGAAGACTATATCCACAAGATGGAGAAGTATGTAAAACATGATGGTGATATACATCTTGAATTTGGGGACACAAAGCAATTTTCACATTCTGATTGTTCCAAAAATCTGTGTTAAAAACACAAATTTATTTAAATTCAAATTTCAGGTTTATTTTGTAATTATGAATAAATCTATACAAACCATTGTCTCCTGACTCTCTGTTGAAGTGCTCTCTGAAAGACTTTTTTGCAATTTCATTTTATACTCAAATTCACTATTTTATAAACAGTGCAGTCTTCCAGAGTTTTCTTCTATTTCCAGTGGACTGAAAACATGGGAGTCCAAAATTTCCTCATTTATTTGTAAAAGCTATAAACTTTGACACCAATTCTGCTGGAAAATGAGAGTTTTTTTTTTTTAATTTCTTATTTAGATCTAGAATAGCCTTTGATTTTTAAAGGTCAGCTTTCTGCACAGAGCTACATCTTTAACCATGATACAGTAATGATTGACTTAAGATTCTTTATTTCCTCATTTTTCCTTGCATTGGTCTATTTCAGTACAAAATTAACATGGCTTTTTACCACGTGCATTTAGCTATAAAATATTTTGACTCAATATCTCTATTCACTCCAGATAGGGAGTCCTTTACATTTCAAAATATAGATAAAAACACTTTTAGCTTGGTAAAACAATGAATTTGTATTTGGTTTACTTAGAGAAATATTGGTGAAGGCCTACTTATAGAAGTTGGAGTGACCAAAAGATACCTGCATAACTGAAGCTCACCCCAGAATAGGTGACATATCACAAAAGGTGAGAACCAGGGGCACACTGAATAATATAGAGGAAGCTCAAAACATTGGAGACTGTGGTTCCTAGGAGTTCAGTTGGTCTGAGCCACTTACATGTCTCTGCTAGGCAGTTCACCTCTTCTCTGCTTCTTCCAGAGAAATAGACTTTTCTCGGAGTCTCTGATATAGTTTGATTCTTTTGAGATTAAGCCTCAATGATTTCATTATTCATATACTCTTGGGAAGGAAGGATGCCTATAAAGTTTTGCCATTTTCAGTCAATTTCTGCTGCTATTTTCAATTGCTTATTCCCTGTTTTATGGAACTTTCCTGGATGATGGAATGTTTCAATCTAAGAAGAATCTGTCATGTAAAACTCACAAAAATATTTTTATTACTCATACTGCCTTACTGGTGTTCTTTCTCCAAAGCTCAGGACCTTCTCACACATTTGTCTCATGGGAAATTTTGTGCTCTTTATATCTACCTAGTTATTGAACTAATTTGACTATTTAACCAAAAATCACATTTATAATGAAGAATCACCAACCTAATATGTTAGGTGGAAGAAATTTGCCTCAACTTCTGCATCTTTAGAAGTTTACATACCCAGTCAGTTTACAAAATTTGGTTGTGTCTTAAAATTATTCTTAAGGGAATTCCTCATCTAAATAAAGAACACATTTTATTAGGCTCCTTATTATTTGTTCATGCTTTGCACTTGAAACTCATTATTGTGTTTTTCTCATAAAAACTGTTAAATATGTGTATGTCAACAATATTCAGAAACACACTAATAAAGTTTCAAAATATTAATTGAATTAGTTTGCAGCTGTGACCTTACTGTTTAAATGTATCAATGGTGATATTATGATTTAATTTAAAAAATATAATTCTATGAATAAAGGAAAATTGAATTCTGTTGTGATATTCCCAAGGGAATAAGCATAGTATCAATAGCAAAGCAATTACAAAATCCATTGATGTGACACATTATGCTCAGTGTAAAGAATACTTCTGGGATTAAGGCACAAAGGTGAAATTTTTTTCTTCCTTGTGTGAATTTAACTAATGTATCTACAGTTTGGGCAGATATTGACTCTACTGCATAAAGGATGACCTAAATGTACATAGACGTTTTTTCTAATGAAACTAAGATGTTAGTCCAATAATAAAGCTGACAACAGTTTAGTCAATGTCTAGTATTTATAGAAAATACACTTTATCTGAATTGTAAGTTGAAGGTGCACCTGTGCATCCATTTGCAAACTCAGTAACAAGTTAAAATATCTACATCATCAATTCAGAAAGCCCTTTAAAATAAGACAGTTATATTAGTCATATTGGAAAGCTTTCCATGTTGATTAAGCATTAGTTTAATACCAACATTCAAGTCCTATCTAAATGAATTAACTTTGATAAATTTCTATAAAATGATGAAGAATGATTTATTCAAATACCTTATTGTACACAATAAATCAAAAAGAATTTTAATTTTAATCTCTAGTTTTATCATCTCAGTATAAGGTGGTTGATAGCAGATACTGGTGAGACTTATTCTTTCTACATCATAATAAGCCAGAAGAAAGTTATTTTTCCATAAACATTTGTCATATTAGTATGACAGGATAATGGCTACTGTAATTAGAAGGATAATGACAAAAAATAAAATCAAAGAACATAAAAATAGAAATTAGTACTTGTTTTGCTAGATAATTCAGAAATAATACAATAAAAATTCACTCATAGGTGGAAAAGTTTATGTCAGAACTAAAACACAGCTTGTCTTCATGTTCACAGGTGTTTGTAATAAAATACAATAACATTAGTAGTTTAAAAAACATTAGCTATTTCTTCACAGTTTTCAAGACTGGAAAGTCTTAAGTTAGGCCTTAAGTGTTTAAATATGAACCTCCTGCTTTCATAAATGGGAAAAGACTCATTTTTTTCTTTACAGTCTCATTCTTAAAACTATGAAGAACAATCATAAGGGGTTTGTTTTCATAAGTTTTCCACCTCCCCAAAATCTCAACTTCCAATTTTTCCCTGGGTGTGAGATGAGATTTCAAGATGAAAATTTGAGAAAATCAAATTCCCTAAGAACTGAGTGAGGGGTATACGGAGAGTCCATTATAGATATTCAGAAAGAAAGAAACTGGAAATAATTGGTAAATGAAAACATAATAAGCAATATAAATGCACAGTATGATACTTGAATATTTTGTTATATTAAATAAATGAATCTCAGAGAACACAGTACTTAAAATTTCAGAAATGAGATGTATAGCATTTATAAAAGATGATGTTTAAATGAATTTCCTATAGTGTCTGTGGGTTAATAAATCATTAGATGTACCCATACATTTCTTCAAAAATATTTATTTGTGTTTAAGGTGCATAGAATTTATTAGGAAATAGAAAAATTACATAGGCAAGTAGAGATGTTCCTAAAGTTCACAGTTTAGAGGACATGGCCATAGATTCTTATTGCTCTTACAGAAGCGAAAGTTTGGCTAGTGGTCTTAGGGTTAAATGGTTAATACCCTTACAGTTTTATGTCTTTGAATATAAAGATTTCTTAAATCTAAATTCGACAATGACTGGTACATTTGAATTCTGCTCTTTATTGAAGATTATGCAATATAAGAGTTGTCTCAGCCACATAATTTATATTATCAATGTAATTTCCTTAGTGCTTTTTTTATTACCCTAGCTGAAGTTATGAATCTAGGAGAACAAAGCATAATAATGAGATAAACCAAAATCTTATGCAACAGTCACCTTTATTCAGAGCATCAGACACTATAATCTAAGGGTTAAGAGTCACCTGAGTAATACAGGCAATCACAAGGACAAATCTCAAATGGAAAAAACATATTTTTCTGGAAAGGCATATATACAAATAATATCCTTTTGTAATGAATGATATCAAGTAAAACTCACTCTTAACATTACATAGGGGATGGGCATGGAACACAATTCCAAGATCAACTCATGTTATAGAGAAACATAGATTACAAGAGTCTTGTATTGCTTATTTGGAAATTTCTTACAAAGTCTTGGAAATCTCCCCACACAGCTTTGTTCATTGACATTTTTCCAACACGTTAATGACAATTGTTTGAGAATGTTGAGATGGAACAGCATCGCAGGCGATGACTCAAGATATTATTAATTATTTGGGAGAAAATGTAATACATTTTTTCTACATAGGAAGTTTTGACTTTTATATTATTCATGAGGTTCTATTTAAATAGCTATTTATAAGAATACACTACTATTTTAAAATTTAAAATATCACTAGTATTTCATGATATTTAAGGTTATTTATCAAACATTGAAAAAAGACTAGGTCATAAAAAGCTTAATAATGGAAATGGAGTCACTATTTAGTTTATCTTCTCTGAAAAATTATCTCTTAAGAATATAAATTCATGCATCATTAACTTCAGTTGAAGAGGAAAAGATAAAATAGCAATATTTATTTGTTTTATTGTTTTCATTAATATGTGCATGTATAAAAACTGTTCCAATCTAGACATAAAAAGAATATGACAGTTCATATGCTGTGTATGATAAAAAACAATACTATGGGTTTTGTGGAGTGTATGTGATTTGTTCTTTTTGTGATATATTGTTCTTATTTCCTTTAAAATGTGTATTTCAATCCATCATTTCTATAAAATATTGTTGTGTATGAAAGTCTGAGCCTTAAAATAATAGAGTTGCAGCTATTTTTAAGCTATTAATTTATATGGCCTTGTTCTGGAGTGTTTTAATGAGACTGCATCCCAGAGCATATGATTCTTCCTTAGCACATTCTTCATGATAACTTCCATACAGGAACACCTAGCAGGAATTTATGAATTTATGTAGGAGCACAAAGTAGCATTATCGATTCTTGTATAAAATTTTTCTCTGTCTGCTTGGTTGAATTAGTGTAATTCATCCTAAAAGGACCCGATAAGACTTGGTTTTATTTGCCAAGATAGTTTTTATTGGTTTCATGATTGACATAATCTTCTATACTCAGATCTGAGACTTAAATCCATAGATATTCTCCAGAATTTTAAGTGTTATGTGTGAACCAAATCTGTTTTTGTATCCAAAAGTAACTTATCCATTTATTTATTATATTTCTGCTCTTATTTTTCTCTAATTCTTCTCCAGAATTCAAAAACCCATCATGGTCATAAATTATTTCGGTTAAATTAATTTGTGTGTTTTTTGTTTAGTTTGTAATACCTTAAAATTTACAAAAACATTTTCCTAAAAGTATGATAAAATCTCAGAAAAATTTATACAGTGAATTTAATAAAGATAAACAATGTCTATTATCAAAAATAACATATAAATTCTAACTTTTCATCTGAAGATGTAGATATCTTTCTCCCTGTTTATTCCTTTTTAGTGGTAACATATACAATAATGTAATGTAACAGAGAGAAAACAAATCTCTAAAATTAAAAGGATAAAATCTTCAAAATAAAAGGTTAGGTCTAGACGGGCTGTGGTGGCACACACCTTTAATCCCAGCACTCAGCGGTTAAGAGTACTGACTGCTCTTCCAAAGGTCCTGAGTTCAATTCCCAGCAACCACATGGTGGCTCACAACCATCTGTAATGAGATCTGGTGCCCTCCTCTGGCCTGCAGGCATACACACAGACAGAATATTGTATACATAATAACTAAATAAATAAATATTTTTAAAAAAGAGTTTTTTTCCTTTTCCTTTCCTCTATCCTTCTTTCTTTCTTATATAAAAAGGTGGTTATAGGAATGATAGGATAAAATGGAAGATTAATGAATCTACTTTTAAATTAAAAAGCAGCTACTAGTCTCAAATATTTTACATTGGTATGAATTTTTGTATACTAATTCAAATTTAAGGTTACTTTTATTATACAAACTCCAGGATCAATAGAAACTGGGGAATAAACAGACTTATTTCATTTTACAATTCCTAGTTCATAATCTATCATCAAGGGAAGTCAGGGCAGGAAGTTGAGGCAGGAACTTGGATTCAGGAATTGAATCAGCTCAAAGAGGGATGCTGCTTCCTGGCTTGCTCAGCCTCCTTTCCTACACCTTCTAGAGTTAAGAATACTACTGCACGAACTGGCTTTGTGGGAGCCAAGGCAGTTTGGATGCTCACCTTACTAGACCTGGCTGGAGGTGGGTGGTCCTTGGACTTCCCACAGGGCAGGGAAACTTGATTGTTCTTTGGGCTGACGAGGGAGGGGGGACTTGATTAGGGGAGGGGGAGGGAAATGGGAGGCAGTGGCGGGGAAGAATCAGAAATCTTTAATAAATAAATAAATAAAAAAGAAAATAAAACATTGCTATGGCTACTCCCAAAGTTCCAGCATGCTCCTTTGTTATTTGTAGACAATTTCCACTCCCAGCAGCAAGTGATCTCTCTCTGTCATCGAGTCCTACACCATGATTCTGTGAATTGAGCACTTTCCTAAGTATTCGATCATGGAAGGTGCTTTTGAGATTCATAAACGCTGTTCCAAGCAGCAGTCCTCTGCTCCTTTCAATTGAGAAATAATATTTCATCGTGAAGGTATGCTTCATTTTGCTTACCAATTCATCAGTTGAATTGTGCGTTGAGAATTGTTTGCGCTAGTAGCTATTATAAACAAAGCTATCATCAGCATTCANAGCGGTGGCGGGGAAGAGACAGAAATCTTTAATAAATAAATAAAAAATTAAAAAAAAAAAAAAAAAAGAATCCAGGAGTGACACTACTGCTGCAGTGAAGCTACCTCAAAGACTCATCAAGACAGTGCCCACAGACTGGTATACAGGAAATCTGATGCCAATATGTTCTCAATTGAACTTTCTGTCTCCAGAATACTCTGGTTTTTGTCAAGTTGACACATCAATCACAAAGAAAAGTAAAAGAAATCCAGCAAAATTTTTGTGATATACATGCTTAGGGATACGCATACAGTTTTTCAAAAAATTTTGTATTATATAAAATTTAACCTAGCCTATCAGGTTTCTGGGGATAGAACTTCACTAATCCTAATTTTCTAAAGTGATGCCTTAACTTCTTATTTAAGTCACACCTTGGACATGTTTTAAACATAACTGCCAGCAATGTTATAGCTGGATAAATCTTCTTGCTATAGCTAAATATCATCTTTTCTTCAAGTCTAATTTTCTTCTATTCCCACTTACATCAAGGAAAAGTATTTCTGAAAAGATTATGAAATTTTCATAGGTTGAAAATTAAAGCAAAATTGGATGTTATATTTTACAATGTTTGTAATATTGCACAAAATACTGTAAATTTTAAGCTAGCACAATCACCAGCTACTCTCTTACTATTTGTCCTCATTACACAGATAAGTGTAGTCCTCACTCTTCACTGAGGAAACTCCTTTTTGCTACAGACGAGGACCATTATAGAAAACCACCAATCAAAATGCGGAGTTGTGGATTTCATTGGACAGTCCTATAAAGCAATATGCACAAAAAACCTAGGGAAACATTGTAGTAGAAGGGATGGAAAGACTCTAGGAGCTGGGTGATGAGAAAATTGAGTTCAGATTGCTTCTCCTAGAAATATGAATGAAAACTTAAGAGTTTTGTATTCTGGAATAAAATACTGATGTAAAAATTTGAAAATCAGTGTGTTTAAAATATCTGCTCACTGCTGTTGTGAATAAATTATCTTTGTTAAGCCTAAATCTTCTTAAATGTTGAGGCAGTGACAGTAACACTCTCCCATCCATCTGTTATATTGTATGCCCATTTATATCATTAGTAAGCTCAACACATTTACAAGTCATTTTACAACTTACCATTTTCAAATGTTTTATTTAACATACTATTTTGCTACTAAGAAGTTATTTAAAATAAACATCACAAAGAAAAATCATCTTGCAACTTTTTCACTGGAAGTTAACTTAGAGTTGGGTTATAATATCAGAAAAAATGTAAAAGTCAGATAAATGTTTTCATAATTTAAAACTAAATGAGGTATTCCTCAATACTCCTCCCATCATCTGTTTCTTACATTTTGTCTTATTCCTCTTGTCTAATGTTCTCTGATTCTTGATTAAGGAGTTAGGATTTTGAGACAAATGTTGCATTTGGGGTTAAGTTCTCAGATTTTCAGTACTTTGACAAGTTATGAATATTTAACTTCCTGTTTCCCACTACAAAAACATTCTTATTAGGAATGAGAGTAACCCATGCCTATGTGCAAAAATAAAATACATACAATGAATATGACAACATGATCTTTCAGCAAAGTAACAATAACATGTTCTCCTCTAGTGCTTAGATATTTGCCAATCAAAAGTCAAAGAACAAGATATTTATACCAGGCAAAAATTACCTATTCTGGAGCAAATCTTAAGCCTGATAAAAATGGGTTATTTTATACTAAATATGCTATTACCCCTGTTTGCCTTGTAGGTATGTACTGTAGCATGCAAGGTTCAGCTGTGCATAAAACCACTGACTTCTTTTCTCACCCAGAAACATACACGTGACTTCTGGTATTGTTACACACACACACACACAAAAAAAAAAAAAAAAAAAAAAAAAAACAGGTAGGAAGTTTCCTTGTCCATTAGAATTTGTTTATATGTGTTCTAAAAACAAAGAATATGGTATCTTCAGTGATAGGCTCTTTAAAGTTATGAACTTAAATCTAACTGATATTACTTGTTCAAGAACTGTACTAAGTCAACCCATTCCAGTTTCCATCATGGGTAATTAATTTGTTCTCCTTCTTCTTTTCTTAATGGGAGATTTTTAAGTAGTTCATTGCTTTAGGGGAAAAAAAGAATATTCTTCTTGAAACTTGTGTCCACTGATAGAATTTCCATGGTTTTATTTTGTATGGTCCCACATCAATGGACATATGGCCAACACCAAGTAGACTTAATGAGCTTTGAAAAATTCTTATTTTTAATATATTATCATAGCATATCAGAAGATATGGATATTTGCACATATTATTATGAGAACCTTGAATAAAAAACTGAGGGACCATTATTTTAAATTTTATTATGGTGTCCTTCAGTTAACATATTGCTCAAGCTACTTCAAATATTATATTTAATTAATATGGAGAGATATATGTTGTAGACTGGCTATAAATACTCTAAATAGTGCCTTACTGAGCGCTCAGTTTTTACTTTGGAAAGTAGACATGTCTAAAATGTTCTCACAAGGCCTCCTGTCTATTTAACAGATATTTCTGAAGTTGTATTTGGATCATTTATTATGAGGTTATTGTGTTTTTCAGCTGACTCTTAAGTTCTTTAAAATGATTAAGCACAATGATGTCACAATTATTTACAGTATAAGTTTTAATAACATATGATACTTTTTTTTATTTTAACTTTCCCAGTCTTCTTGGAATAAACTTTTCTAGATGGGACATATTAATGGAGTGTTTGCCAGTGTGATCAATGTGAAGTTAAAAAAAAATAACCTACAAAAGTGACAATGTAATATTCCGATGTTAACAATGACACAGGTTTTCTTGTAATATTTATAGGAGGATCAATGATTATCACCAACATGAATATAGTAACAATTGACATTCTCTGCCACATTGGTTATATAACAAATATCCTTTAGACACCATTGTCACCTTAACCTACTCTGAAGTTGTGTGCCCTATACTGCAATGTTTTAAATAAAACAGTACTTAAAAGATAGAATACATAACAGAAATCCAGAAGCAAAGATTTGGGTGTTTAAAATTTAGTACAGAGAGAATTGATTTTGTCTATGTTATTTGTTAAGTGGTTTTTTTCAGAGCTGCTAAGGTTAAAGACATCACAAGGTATCTGGACACATTCTATATAATTTAAAACCTTATAATTTATTCATTTCAATAATTATTATAAATTTTGATACTTTCATGCTGTTGAAAATTTTAATATCTTGGTGACATAAAATAAGTGATTTAGATAATCATTATGAATTATTTTTCAAATTTATGATTGATTTTAGGGTATAAACTTAAAGAGCACAATGGTATATAAAAAACAAAGGTCATTTCAGCTCCATGAAACTATTTAAAGGGTAAAAATAAAAACTAAGAATGATTGACAATAAAATTTTATGACTAGGATGAAGTTATTGGTATGAAAAGAAAGTCAATTCAAAGTTATTTTTAAAAAGTTCAAGTAGAATTCTTGATCTTCATAAGGACATAAAAATGCCCATAAATTCAATAATAATGTTAAAATATTCACAATGCTTTTATGAACATGGTTCAATACACATTCATACCAATGTTCTTTGCTTTGCATTTGAGTCTATTTTTCAGTCTATATAAATACTTTTAAAAAATATAAAATACATTTTTGAGTATTAGTTATATTTTTACTAGATAGCTTCATGTAAGAATTATATAGATTGATGTTGATATGAATATTTTCTTTAAGATTTCTGCTCACATTTTATGAGAAAAAATGTGAAAATATCAAAGCATATATGCACCTCAATTTGGTTACATATATTTCAACTCTGACACTATGGTCCTCTTTCACAGCTATAGAATCTTTTCCCTTAAGATTGTTTTAATGTCCCATGTCTGATATCATACTGTTAAAGTCATTATATTATACAACTTTCTCATTCTCTTTCCCTATTTCTAACCATATTCTGAAAAGAAATATGAATAGATATCATTATGTTGCTTAATTTTCTTCTGGAATTTTCAGATAAAAGTGTTTTTTTTTTTTAATTTTGTACCATGAGATATTTTTTGTTTTTTATCAATTTCTACTTTCTTCTTAGCATTTTAATATTGATTCTCTTGTTTTCATTCTGTAGATTTTTCTCAACCAGCTATTTGCCCAGCTTTTTTTCTCCACTCCTTTTTTATGTTTTTCTTCCAAAATCACATACAAAGAAATAGTCTTATTTGTCCTTTTACTTACATATTCATTTTTATATTTACCTTAAAATGTTATGGATGCCAAAATGATCAGTATAATCATACATATTTCTATTTCTAAATTTTTTTTTTACTTTGTTTTCATTGATGTTTTGCCCGCATGTATGCCTATGTGACAGTGTTAGACTTTGGAGTTACAGATAGTTGTGAGCTGCCATGTGGGCAATGGGAATTGAATCTGTGTCTTCTAGAAGAGCAATTAATGCTCATAACAACTGAACCATCACTCCCATCTGCATACATATTTCTTTACCTAAATTTATCTCCCAAATATTTAATTTTAATCCATATCTATTCACCATAGTTATTGAAGTTCTAGCTAGAGCTAAAAAACAACAAAAGGAGATCAAAGAGATACAAATTAAAAAGGGAAAAGTCAAACTTTAGCTATTTGCAGATGATATGACAGTATACATATGTGACATAAAAAACTCTACCAGAGAACTCCAACAGTTGATAAGTGCCTTAATTAATGTGGCACTATATAAGATAAACTCAAAAATTTCATAACCCTTTGATATACAAGTGATAAATAAACTGAGCAAGAAATCATAGAAACATCGCCATTTGCAATAGCAACAAATAGCATAAAATATCTTGGGGTAACCCTCACAAAAGAAATTTGTTTGACAAGAACTTTAAGACTTTGAAGAAAGAAGTAGAAGCTATCAGAAAATGGAAAGATCTTCTATGATCTTGGAAAGGTAGGATCAACATAATAAAAATAGCAATCCTATCAAATGTATCTATATATTCAATGCATTACCCATCACAATCCCAAAACAATTCTTCACAGACCTTCAACAAACAATGCTCAACTTCATATGGAAAACAAAAAAAAAAAAACAGAATAGTCAAAACAATCTTGTACAATAAAGGAACTTCCAGAGACATCACTATCCCTAACATCAAGCTCTACAGAATTATAGTAATAAAAACAGCTTGATATTGGCATTAAAACAAATAGGTTGACCAATGGAATCAAAACAAAGACCTGGATATCAATCCACACACTTATAAACACCTGACAAAGAAGCTAAAATTATACAATGAAAAAAAGAAGGGAACCTTACCAAATGGTGATGACATAACTGGATGTCAACATGTAGAAGAATGAAAATAGATCCATATCTATCCTCCTGCACAAAACTCAAGTCCAAATGGATTAAACATCTTGATATAAATCCAACTACATTTAATCAGATAGAAAAGAAAGTGAAAAGTAGTCTTCAATGCATGTGCACAGGAGACTACTTCTTAAATATATTACCAGTAGTACAGACACTAAGAACAACAATAAATAAATGGGACCTCATGAAACTGGGAATCTTCTGTAAAGCAAAGGAACCAACCCAACCAATAAGACAAAAAGGCAGCCTACTGAATGGGAAATGATCTTTACCAATGCCACATAGATANACTAACCCCACATCAGACAGAGGTCTGATCTCCAAAATATACAAGGAACTCAAGAAATTAGACATCCAAATACCAAATAATGTAATTAAAAGATGGGATACAGATATAAACAGAATTCTCAACAGAAAAATCTCAAATGGCAAAAAGACACGTCAGATATTGTTCAACATCCTTAGCCATCAGGGAAATGCAAATCAAAATGACTCTGAGATACCATCCTACATTGGGAAAAAAGGCTGAGATAAAAAATATCAAAGATAGCTTATGCTGGAGAGGATGTGGAGAAAGAGAACACTCCTCCATTGATGGTGGAAATGCAAACTTGTACAACCAGTTTGGAAATCAGTATGTTGGTTTCTCAAAAAATTAGGAATCAACCTACCTCAAGACTTGACAATACCATTACTGGTATTGCTCAATCATACTACAAGAATATTTGTTCAACTATGTTCACAGCAGCATTATTTGTAATAACCAAAACCTGGAAACAACAACAACATCAACAAACAAGATCAACAGTTGCTCCTCAACTGATGTAGTGATAAAGAAATATGGTACATTTACACAATGGAGTACTACTCAGCAGTAAAAAACAATGGCATCTGGAAATTTACATGCAAATGGATAAAGCCAGAAAGAAAATACTGAGTGAGGTTACCTAGACCAAGTAAGATGATCATGGTATGAACTCACTCCTAAGTGGATTCTAAGTAAAGCAAAGGATAGCAAGCCTGTAGCCCCAGACCTCAAAGAAGCTAAGTAACAAGGAGAACCTAAGGGAAACATATAAAGAACGCCCCTAGCAAGGGGAAATAGACAAGATCTCCTGAGAAAATTAAACCATGGGTGTGGGATGGAAGGAAGGACAGAATGGGGGAGAGGGGATAAGAGGAGGGGGATGGAGAGCTTGAAGGAACAAATGGTCAAAAGGGAGAAAGACAGTGACAGAGAGCAAAGAAGGAGATATCTTGATTGTGGGAGTCATTATGGGGCTAGCAAGAAATCTGGAACTAGAGAATTTCCCAGGAATTCTCAAATATGACCCCAGCTAAGACCCTAACCAATAGTGGAGAGGGTGCTTTCTGAATTGGCCTTGCCCTGTAATCAGGTGTATGACTATCTTAAATGTCATAATAGTACACTCATCCAGCAAATGAGGGAAGCAGAAGCAGAGCAAAACCTGGGCTAAGTGTCCAAATCCAGTCAAAAAGTGGGAGGAGTGAGAATACTAGCAAAGAGGTCAAGACCATGATGGGGACACCCACTCAAACGGCTTACCTAAGTTAATGTGAGTTTACCATTTCCAGTCTGACCCTGAGGGAGCCAGCATAGGATCCAAGTAGGCACTCTGAATGTGGGTGACAGGTTTTTTTTTTTTTTTTTTTTTTTTTTTTTTTTTGGACAGGAGCAGACTGTGGGATCACTGGAAGTGAACCAGGATTTATCCCTAATGTTTGTACTTGGTTTTTATAATCCATTCTCTGTGTAGGGATACCTTGCTCAGCCTAGATATAGTGGGGGAGAGACTTGGTTCCTCCTCAATCAATGTGCTAAACTTTGTTGATTCCCTGTGTGGTGTAGGAGGTCCTTCTGTCTATGTATTGCTTTTATTGGTTTTTGAATAAAGAACTGGCTTGGCCTATAGCATGGGAGGAAGAAGGTGGGGTCAGAGAGAAGCCATGGAGTTGCTGGAGACAGATGTGCTAAAACTTTGCTGGTAGACCACAACCTCATGGTGATGCACAGATTACTAGAAATGAATTAAATTAATGTATAAGAGTTATCCAATAAGAAGCTAGAGCTAATGGGCCAAGCAGTGATTTAATTAATACAGTTTCTGTGTGATTATTTTGGGTCTAAGCTAGATAAGTGGCTGAGAAGAACAAGCAGCCTTCTACTACACCTGTGGGAAGCATTACTATTTCTGAGGAAAAGATGGGAGTTGGGATGAAGGGACTGTGGATGAAATGGGAGAAGGGGAAGGAGTGGGGAACAGGGATTGGATGTAAAATAAAAAAAAATTGAAAATTAAATAAATATTTAATTCCATTTAGTTTATTTGATGTCCTCATTTTATCTCTAGGTGATATATATAACCTACATTGATCAAAACATTGAATATTTATTATTTAATATGAGTTTCTTTGGTTTCAATTATTTATATAGAGAGACATATAATAATTTTTTTTCTGAAACCATTTGACAAACATTTGTTGTGTTCTTTTAATTTTTAACACTTTTTAATTCTTAAAGATAAATGGTATGGGACAATGGTCTGTATTCTGTCAATTATATTTTAAATAAACACTGATTGGCCAGGAGCCAGTCAGGAAGTAGAGGCAGGTCAATGAGAACAGGAGAATTCTGGGAAGAAGGAAGTCCTAGTCTGCAGTCCTGACCCAGCCACAGAAGAAACAAAATGTGACTCCCTTGCCGAATAAGGTACCAAGCCACGTGGCTAACATAGACAAGAATAATGGGCTTGTTGCAAGAGTTAATAAGAAGCCTGAGATACTAGGCCAATCAGTTTATAACTAATGTAGACCTCTGTGTGATTTCCTTTGGGACTTAACAACTGTGGGAACCAGGCAGGTTAGAAACCTCAGATAACAGATAAATGTGAAAATGTATTGACTATGCAGTCTAGAAAACGTCATCACAGTGTTTGATAGTTGTTTAAAGATGGTTGAATAATTAGGCAACATAGATAAAAATAAGGAAGGTATGCAGGAGGAGTATCTGCAGTTGCCATCATTATATTTTGGTTTAAAATATAAATATAAGATAACAACTAATGAATATTCTTTTTACTTCTGTCATTCTCAAGATTTCAGTCTTTCTATATTGAACAGAAATGTCAGAGAAACAGAGTTTAAAAGTCAAAATAAATAGTTACTTTCTAAGTATAACTACCAGGAAGTATTACAAAACATGCAGGTTTTTATTGCAAAGTATTAAACACTGCTATAACATAATTAGCTAAAAGAAAGTATAGAATCTGGAAATGGAAAATTGCATTGTGGTTATTTACTTTGAATATTAGTATGCAATTAATGTAATTAAGAAACATTAATGGTAGTATAAGTTTTAATTACTAAAATTTAAGATAATTTGCCTCAGCTGTCATCTCTGATGTAGAATGTTCCATATCAGAATAAGGTTTGAATGTTCATGGAGTTAATCTTTTTTCTATGTAAGCTTTTTAATTGTTCTTAAATTTAAATTATTTCCTGAAGAAATGTATATGTGTATATATGTGTATATATGTGTGTAGTATGTATGCGATAAAACAGAGTCAATCTAAATGAAAAACCATATTCAAAGTTTAAGAGTTACTACATTTGACACCTGTCCTTTGAGAAAGCTCACATCTATGCTTGGCCATATCTCATGAGTCATATAAATATACCATATAGACATGTGCCATACACAAACACACACACACATGGAGTAAAATATGTAAACGCAGTCAATCAGTCATCATGGTACTTTGAACATATCATTAAAGCAGAACACAAAAATGTAACTGTGAGTATATGAATCACTGCAATAAAGATTAGTGTTTAAGTGTAAATAATTGAAATTTTTGAAGTCTAATTTGTAAAATCATATATAATAATACTTAAAATGAAACTGAACTGAATATTAAACGAAGACATAAATAGAGCAACTCAAAAGTGAGAAATATAGAAAACCACAATGGCACTTGGGAAAACACAGAGAATGAAGCCGTGAATTATAGTCTGGATGAATTGAGGAAGGTTTTGTTATTTGATTTAATGACAGAGTGGACATAAGAAAAATGTGACAAGAAACATCATGAGGTAATCTCTTATTATGGATACTGTTAATATGTAAAAGTATGATCTCAATGCCAAATGTTAGATTTCATATCTTATAAGGTAAGGACCAAGAGCAGGACATAAACAGATAATGCTTCATCACATTAAGTTTTTATATGGCCATGACCCAAATAAAAATAAGACTTAGAACTTGTGGATCATTTTTGAAATATACCTGGCAAAAAAATGAGAGGTCCAAGGGAAAGAATACATCTTATATTATTGGAACATGAATAGCGCAAAATGACTAAATAAAGGCAAAATTCTGTATATGATATAGAAATTTTGTTCTTTAATGGGACTTTGAGAATAAGAATAAGAAACTAAACTCAATATAATGTTCAAAGCATATTAAGCTTTCTATTTATTTTAAAAAGTTCCACACAAGAATGGGTAGTGGTGGCACATGTCTTTAATCATTGCAATTGTGATATTGAGGCAGGTAGATAGTTCTCTGTGAGGTCAGGACATCCTGGTTTACAAATTGAGTTCCAGGACAGTTAGGGCTACACAAAAAAAGAACCTTGTCTCAAAAAATAATTCACCCAGTCTCATGAAAGAAAACATAAACTCACTAGCTTCTATTATTATATTTCCCAATACTACTTATATTAAAAACTGCATTCCTTCATGATTGAGTTACCTATATTTTCTTGTCTGAAATGAACATGAAAATGATACTAAAATTTGACAGGGTTATGTCCCTTCCCATGTATTCTAGGCACTTGGGTTAATACACTGCTTTAAATTTGACACTAGCTGACTGTGGAGAATGTATGTTTTTCTTTTATAACTTTATTCATCATTTAAATGAAGTACCTTGACAGCTTTGAGAAGCACAGTGGAACGCAAAACAGTTTTGACTAAATGTTAAAGAGAAATTTCTTCTCTGGAAGCTCAGATTACATATATTTGACACCTAAAAGTGAGCTAAAAATTGCCCATTCAACATTATTGGTATCTATTATATGGAACATAATGTTCAATCTATCACACAGTTGTTGATTTCTCTCTTGGGTTGCTGACAATGAATGTCACTTCCAATAATCCATTTTCCAAAAATTTGAATGTAAAAATGAAAATACTTTTTTGTATGTTTTGGAGACACGGGGGCTTAATGATAAACCAGGATTTCAAAAGATGTAGTACACAGAATCCTGTTTTTCTACAATATGCTTTGTTTATTGAACATGACTAAACCTCAGCACTGTATATACCAGTGGTGCAGGAAAGTGGCCAAAATGATTTAAGAACAATGAAAAAAAAATGTGAGCTTCCAAACATCTGCCCAAGCTCTAAGGCTGTAACCACATGTATCTTTCCAAATACTACAAGCAAGGTGAGAAATTTGACACTGAGAGGGCCTCCAAAGGCCATGTCCTAACATTTGTGCCCACAAATTAGACTCTGGTTTACAGCTGCACAGGATTATAATATTAACGGTCCCCCTGCCTCTCACTTTTCTACATTGCATTTGTCAGGCATTGCAGAACTCAAAAATTAAAATCATATTTGAATGATTTTACTTTTAGACGCTATCTCTAAAATCAATCCAAACTTATGAACTGCACATTTAATATGGCACTAAATCACTATCAGATCATTGGTTATTGTGAAACCTCTTTTGGATAGTTAAAACCAAAGACAATGTCTTTTGATCAAAACGGACAAGCCAGTAAAGTGTAAAATAATTTATAAGAAGACACACACATCCTATTAAAGGGAACATAGATTATGAATATTCTGGGATAGTTCTAGCTTACCATTCATCTCTACACAGATTCCTAATATTTATTGTAATATTCATTACACATGTCTAATTCAATTTACTTTCCCTCAAAAATATGACTTCATTGCTCTGTCCGAAAGCATGTGTCAGGATTATAAGATTTTTCAACGTCAAATTAAATTTGAAATATTAGGTCTATTCTGAAAGATAGTAAAATAGGACTTTTATTCTTTTGAATAATTTTTTGCCTCAATGATAATCTGAAAGATGTCACAATATGCTATCTCAAACATGCTTCTGAACAAAGAACACTTTAATTTACAGGTGACTCTAGAGTTTCCTTTCTTCCTCGATATAGAAAATGCAATTTTTATGGGAAAGGTGCTTTTTTTGTGGTAGAAGAGCAACCCTCCAATGCATATGTAGATTTGAGAAAGGTATATTATATCAATAAACTTTTCACAGCATTTATTTACCAGGGGAGGCTGCTTGTTTATTTCCCAGCTGCCCAGATTCCCAAAATAATCACACAGAAAGCATATTATTTAAATCACTTCTTGGCCAATCACGTAAGTGTATTGCTAGCTAGCTATTATATCTTTGGTTAATTCATTTATATTAATCTGGGCATGGCCATGTGGCTGTGGCTTACTGGCAAGGTTCCAGCATGTCTGTCCCCAACTGCAGCTATATGGCTTCTCCCTGACTCCACCTTCTTTCTCCTAGCATTGTTCAGTTTTTCCTTCTAACTCTATTCCACCCTATCAGAGGCCAAAGTAGTTTTTATTCATTAAGCAATAAAAGCAACACATATACAGAAAGACTTCCCACATGATTTCTTATCTTTTTTATACTCCCCACGTATTACAGTCACTTTGTCTGTGTTCAACCTAATACAATATGTGCAGTGTCCCCCTCTTTACTGGGCCTTCATTATCCCATGAAGCATCTAACATCAGGCAAAATATATAAAATTTGTATAGTTATAATTTTTGTTAGTATACCCTAGGTCAGTTTATTATTTTTGGCATGTTGTATTTTTGAGAAAGAGTTTTGGTTTCTCTAAACTTTCTTCCAAAATCCATTGTTTCATTAGAGGGGTAGAAATGCTTCGTATCAATACTTAAAACATGTATTTCACAAAATACTTTTCTTTTTCTTGAATGATATTTCTTTCATATTTTGAAAGGTATGCAAACATCCTTTCTATAAAATCAAAATTTGAATTATTAAGGACTGCATGTATGCATTCTCCCATGAGAAAATACATTAAATCAACAGAAGATTATGAATCATTTTAAAGGAGTTTAGATTTCTTGTGGTCTCTTATATATAAAGCAGGGATTTCTATATAATATTCATAAAAACCTTTCTGTCAGCTTTGCTATTATAAATTTTAAGATGAATCACTCAGGATGTGGACTTGACAATAGTTGCAAATGGTCGCATAAGTAACATAGAGTATAACAACAATTGCATTTCCCTGTTCTTCTTCCTGGGAGTGGAGAACTTTCCCAAATTTTCCAGAAGGTCTACATGTGTAAGGTAAAGACAACTGGTCATGAAACTGTGCTATATAAAGAATTCATCTAATTTACAATGTTTTGTCCTTTTACAGCAAAATTAATAAAAATTGTTTTTGGGTTTCAATCAATGTGCTAGCTTAGTGTTAAACATGAATCTGACATGTGTAGAACCATGAAGGAAATCTTACTGAGGAATTACCTCTAACACGTTGGTTAATAGACATGTCTGTTAGAGAATGTTTTACAATGATGAGATTGTGAATGAGAGTTTTTATGGCTTTTGATTATTTTCCTGGACAATTTTAGAATAATTTACAACTTTGGCCTGGAAAATTAGGCAAGTACTCAGATGATAATGGCTATTTCTGCAAAAATAGAGAATAGTCCTGAGAGTCATGTAGAATATTTGAAATGGCTATTGATGTTTCATGGTCAGATCTAGTGAGATAACATTGTACAAGTATAGTGAAGATTCAGGCTGAAGACCAGAAAAGGCTGATTGTTTATGATGAGAAACCAAGAGTTATATGATGAACAAATCTACATTTAGAGATAAGGCCAATGGTCAATGTAATAGCATATTGTAGGAATAAATAATTGCACTTTTTGACACCCATTTGGCATTTTTATTGTTTTACATAGCATACTTTACTAAAGGGAATGTTAATTCCTTTGGAGTATATTTTACTATTGTCTAGTGAATTCAACTTTCTGGACATTATCTTAAAGAATGCATAGCATGAGCTGATGGTTAAAATAATTATTTTTCTCTTGCAGTTATTATTTTTATGGGCAGACATTTATAACACTTTTTCATATTTTGTGGCTGCCTAATTAATTGGATTAGAATAATAGTCATGACAATCAAATAACAGAATTATGGTACTTTACTTCAGCAGTGTGGCATTACCACTGAGAATTAGGTGTCTACACTATGATTAGGTAAGTCAAAATATGAATAAGGCAAATTTTTATTAATCATTTTCACTTAAAATATTGTGGAAGAAATAAAAAATATCTTATTCTGGTCTCAGATAAAAATAATTTCTTATGCTTTGATATTTTAGTCAATCAAATCATTTAAAATTTTGGTGTCTATTAATAAATAAAAAAGCATCCTGGAAGATCATCAATAAAAATTATAGGTAAGAAAACATTAAATGTAATTCATTGCATAGTCATATATTGCTTTATTTTTTCTTAAATTTTGCTATTATTTATAAATACACTTCTGAGCTTATGGGTTCAAATTATTCCACTTTGCTCAGAAACAGATATTTGCTAACATACATTAAAATGTATTTATCTGTATACTTAACAGATTTCTTCTAAATTAATAAGTAAAGCTTATCATAATAAATAAAGTGTTAAGGTAAATCTTTTTAATATTGATCCGTTACTGAAGAAAAAGACCAGAGATTTTTCACACTATTTGTAACAGTAGAACTAAGAAAGGATAACACTTCTTTTCATCGTTTTAGTTGCAGAAACAGTAAGATGAAAACAAAACACCTGTGAGAGAATGTCTTGCAGGTAACTCTCAACCCCTGATAAGTCACATAAGAATACATCTTTCTCCTGCTCTATCTTTACTAATTTACAAATGATCATAAAATCTGGAAGTGACATATTACCTTGTAAATCTCTCCCTGGTTCAGGTTTACTGAAAATATAATCTTTGTTCTACTTCTTAAGATTGGGTGACAGTGGCCTTATGTCCACTCTCAGATTTCAGTTTATCATTTTATTCCAGTCTCTGTGTGGGAGGAAAAGGCTTTCAGCATTGTGTGGAAAGAATTACCTGGAAATATGGAGGTACTTGTGGGTGGAGGAAGGAGGCAACTCTAACTATTCATGAACATATGTGCATAGCATTGAAAATTATCTTGCCAACTCTTTTATGTGTAGGATAAAAATATTATTACATTTATCTTTTGACCATAATATGTTTCATTTGGAACTCTAGTACAAAGGTACATCAGATGTGGATTACTGTTTTGGATGGTGGTGATCTTTGCTGTTTTTTATTTAACTTATTTTTTTTCTTTGGGATTAAGAACATGTTGATTGCTGGGTAGTAGTGGGGAACAACATAAATCCCAGCACTCAAGAGGCAGAAGTCAACTCTCTCTGAGTCTGAGGTCAGCTTCGTCAACTAGAGCTAGTTACAGGACAGTCTGCAGAGCTACAGAGAAACCCTGCTGAGGAAAAAAAAAAAAATAGAAGCTGATTAAATCCTATCTGCTGCCTCCTTTCTCATTGTTGTTGTATATATTTTATATTCTAATGACTATATTGACAAATAAATATTCTTGCCATTTTATTGACACACCTGTGATGATTAGAATTCATTTCTATTGCACCCATCAATTTATCCTTTGGATTTTTTTTAATGCACTTTTACCTGAAGTACTGTTTTCCTTCCATGTTGTAACACATTAGTGTAATCTTAGTAATTGGGAGACAAGCAGATTATGAGAATTTAAAGACAGGACTGTGCTAATAAATATTAATAAAAATTATTATTGTCAATAATAATATATTCACTAACATATAACTGCTTTCTTCTCATCACAAATCATAATTTAATGTATAACAATAAATTATTTGATAAAACTAATTTAAATAAATTAGAATTTTATATATGCATTTCTATCAATCAAAATATTTCATTTTATTCAATTAAATTTCATATGTAATATATGTAAAATGAAAACAAATTAACAAATTTTTTTATTCCAAATTACTTCATAAAAATGTACTGTATTGTACCTCAAATTAAAACATCTTATAATATATAAGCTATTAAAACACAAAGAATATTTCAAATTTTAACTTTTCAGATTCTTGTCTATTAAATGAATCCTACAACACAGATACTTTCCAAATATTCTGTGCAAATGTGTAAATTCTTAGAAAATATTTATTATATCTATTCCTCATTAAAATAGTTAGCACTTTTTTCATTTATATTCCTGATGTTTCACTTTTAGAAGAAACTATAATTATGAATACTATTTAAAAACACTTTTCCCTTGAATAGTTTTGTAGATATAAGTGACTTATCTGCTGACACAGTCCCTCCCAGGAAGTAGCATGTTTATTTGACAATTTTCTTCTCTCCCAAAATAGCTGCTTATTTCTGAATGTAGATTATAATCCACCGAGAAGAAAAATGCAATTAAATGTTATTTTAAAAGATACTGAGGAGAATTCTATGTTAAAAGCTGATCCGTGATGGGAAACCAGCTGTCCTTTATCACATTCCCTCTACATTTTTGCAGCTAAATGATTAATATAGCTTAATTATTTCAAATAAAATTTCATTTCTAGGGAACACCAATTAAATATTCATATCAGATATAAGCACATTTAAATTATTTAAAGAATATTCTTATGAGATTACAAGTTCTAGTTTAAATACCAAATATTGAAATTTGCTAATACAACAAACAAATACCTCTTGCTAAATACTTAGATAAAATATGCATATCTAACAATTCTTGGCAGTTCAAACATTCAGCTATTAAATTAAAACACAACATTCTTATCTGTGAGGGAATGTAAAGTATAAAAAGTTAAATATATGAAATACATCTTTTATTCCTCAAATGCCATAAAAATAATATCTATCTGATAATTTAATACTAAAAGCACTGCTACTTTTCTTTTTTTTGATTTTTACAAATTTAAATTTCACTACATTTTTTTTCTTTTCCCTTGCCTTTCTCTTACCCCTCACGTGTATTTCTTTACTAACTCTCAATTTCATGATCTCATTTTATTCATTTTTGTATATATATGCATATTCACGGTCATACAAATAAAACCTGTTTATTTTAAGTACTCTTGGCTATATATATGATTTCATGACTGACTGCTGGTTACTGAATATTGAGTTAGGGTCCTCTAACTTCGGGAAGACTAATTTTTTTCTTCCATTACAGTTGTTCCTTGCCTGTAGTTCTTTGTCTAGGGGTAGCCTCCTACGGACTTTCCCCATGTTTTATTATTATATCTGTTGTCATTATCATTGGCATAATCCGATTTATGTAGTCAATTTATTAAGGTATGTGGGTGAAACTTCCCTTTAATTTATAGGATACACAATCGCACAACAGACTTTCTTACCCTCTGATTCTTATAATCGCTCTCTAACCTCTTCCACGAAGTTTCCTGAGGGTTAGGTGTGTGTGTAGCGTGGTAAAGTTATCAAATTTGTCTGAATAACTCATGATCAGTTGTTTTTTTCATTTTGATCACATATGACTTTCATTAATTTTCTCTATCTGTTGAAAACAGAGGGTGTTTTTGTTTTTACGAGGGATGTCTATTACATGTCTCTGTCTCTGTTAGTAAAAGGATACACAATTAGAATATAATGACACACCATCAGAAAACATTAGAGAAATGGTAATAGTAGGTTCTCCTCAAATATCCACAACCTCACAAGGCCTAAGAAGTTGACTAGGTTTCTAGTACCTGTATGGTCTCCCACCTCTTGCATGGGTCGAACCTAATTAGATAGCTGTTGGTTCCCACCAAGAGATGAGTGTCACTACTGCCTCTGTACTTATACTTTTCCATGTACGTTTTTATTGTACATAGGGTTCACAGCTGAATGGAGTTATTAATTACTTCCCTTATATGACCTAAAAGTTTAATTTTTAAACCTAACTGTGCCTTATAAACTATCAAGGAAGATTTATGGAATATTTTAAACATCTTGTAGTATATTTGCTCAGTAAACAGTACAAAACAAAGTAAGTCACACACACAAATTTTCAATGGTGTCATTAGTTTAATAAGAATGTCATTTACAGACTATGTCATCAAAAAATTATTGGTTAGAGTCAACAAAACTAGATTAATCTGTTTTATAGGATTTAAAATTTTATGGCATCTTTTATTGTTTTCTGTAGAATATAGGTAATTAACTGATCAATAACATTCATTTAACTCCAGACAAAATTAATTGTCACCTACAACTAAAACAAAATATATTTAAATGTTTAGAAATGAAAAATTTTGACCAAGAATGTTGGTTTGTTTTAGGAGGCTGCTTGTTTTTTTCCAGCTGATTAGCCCCAAAATAACCACACAAATACCATATTATTTGCAATACTGTTTGACCAATAGATTAAGCCTATTTCTGGCTAACTCATACATCTTAATTTAAGTCATTAATCTGTGCATTACCATGAGGCTATGGCTTACCAGATAAAGTTCCATTGTCTGTCTCTGGCAGAACTACATGGCTTCTCTTAACTCTGCCTTCCTTCTCCCAGCATTTAGTTTAGTTTTCCTCACCTACCTATGTTCTGCCCTGAGAGGGCCTAAGTCAGTTCATTTATTAACCAATGGTATTCACAGCATACAGAGGGAATCCCACATCATTTCATGCCTTTAATTCCAGCACTTGGGAGGCAAAAGTAGGAGAAATTCTATGAATTCAAAACCAGACAGGTCTATAAAGCAATTTCAAAAGAGAGAAAGAGTATGTGAGAGAGGGAGAGAGAGAGAGAGAGAGAGAGAGAGAGAGAGAGAGAGAGAGAGAACACTAAGAAAAGAGAAAAGAAAGAAAAAAAGCAAAAGGAAAAAATAAATATTTGAGATTTTGTTTAGACTAATTTGCATAATAATGCATTTTTGATACCACAAAACTTTGTATAATGTTATGCTTTTTAAAATCAACTATATTCATTTGTTTTTGTACTTGTTTTCTTTTTGACTAAGTCTCATTTTGTAGCTCCAGATAGCCTGGAACTCACTTGGTATATCATGCTGTCCTTGGATTTTCAGAAACCTGCCTAATTCTGAATCTCAAGTGTTAGGATTAAAAACATGTACCACCATGCTGAGCCCTATTTATTTTTCCAAAATAAAATATTGAAGTAAAAGCAAGGTCATTTGTCTCACATCCAACATAAATATTATAAATTCCCTTTAGAAATAATGGTCAGCAGGCAACTTTGTTCTTTCCAATATGTGTTGTAATATAAAGAACTAAAACTGTACAAAGTAATTTGATGTGGGATTCTCCTCTGTATGTTGTGAATGTGTTTTGTTACCATTAGTTAATGAACAAATGTGCTTTGGCTTATGGCAGAGAACAAGGCAAGAATTCTAAGTAGATATATACATAAAGTAGGTGGAGTCAAGGAGAAGCCATGTAGCTGCCATAGGAGAAATACACCCAAGAACCTTACCAGTAAACCACGAACCTTGGGGTAAAATATAAAATTAGTGAAATGGGTTAATTTAAGATGTAAGCACTAACTAGAAATATACTTAATTTATTGGCCAAAGAGTGCAATTAATAGAGTTTCTGTGTAGTTATTTCAGGTCTGGTAATCGAGGAATGAGTAAGTCATCTCCACCTATAAGGAACTGAAAATATTTCTGGTATCCTTTCTGGTTCCCAGCACTAAGCAATAATATTAATACACTGGAAAGCTTAGATGTTATGGGTATACAAAGTTTTCTATAGAGAAATACATTCTTGAGCTAGAGTAAAATATCTTTAATTCTAATGTCAAGATATAATATTTTCATTAAAATTTTTGAATATTCTAAACAGTTTACTGGTATCAATACATGTTCGTATGATAGAGAGTTTTAAAATATTCACCTGACTTCAGATGTCTATATTTGGTAATGAAATGCATTTAAACCATCATACTCTAAAAGAATTTGGAAAAGCCATATATTTCCATCTAGGAGTCAAAGTATCCTCTTGTGGAATAAATTACGCAGTTATTACCTAGACATAGAAATTGTGTTGTGAAGCATGGAAATGCAGGACAGTGCTAATTGGCCACCTGGGAACCCACAGCCCTCAGTTGCATGGGAAGTTTTCACTGACGGAGTCGTGTTGGTAGTTCTTTATTATTTTCTGGAACACTTCTTCATTTTTAACCTTTTTATTTTGTTTCATTTTCCTCAAATCTCTTGCATTAAGGATGCTTAATGTTAGCCAATAGGATGTCACAGCACAATAAATCTGAATCAATGTATGTTACATGAATTTGATTGCTGATCAGAATAATTTCTTTATGAAAAATCAAAGAACTTTTTTTTATTTTGTATTCCTACTATTTAAGGGCAGATAACATTCTAAAAATATTTTCATTGTGTCAGAATTGTGGTAAATATAGGCTCAATTTCTTCTTAACAGTAATGTATAATTAATAATGTTAGTGCTAATTACCTCAAAGACCACTAATAGGATATTGGTATATTAAAGAAACATTTTAGATTAAAACTTCACCAAAAATGTAAATAAAGAAATATATACTTAAGTAATTCTTGTGTATTTGGAAATGTTGATCATTTAATCTGTCTGGGACAGGACTTTGCTCTTTTCTCTAGCACTCAGAATAGACTGGAGCATTGTGAACCATTCAATAAATAACCACATGTTGGGTGTTATAGGGCCAACCAATATACATTCAAAAAAGAGTGAATTGTAATTTCATAGAATTTACTTTGTGATAAATAAAAGCTGAGTATTTAGATAGATGGTCATGTCTCTTTAAAGTAAATTAAATATAATTTCCAATTTCCTTGGACATGGATTACATGAGTAAATAACTACAATTATTTATCAAAATTGGTCTTTAAATATCACTAAGATGATATCAAGGTAAATACTAATACTATTTTCTCATACCTGACATTATGTGGGAAAAAGAAGAAATATCTTTTAAAAGAAAACCAAAATCATAAAATTTGATATGTTATCAACAAAAATGAAAACAAAGACAGTAGATGAAAAGATATGAAACACTTAATTAAAAGATAAGCTAATATAGAGTGGATCAATGCACTGAAGAATTCTTCAACTTAAAATATAAAATGTCACAACATAGTGTTTATCATTAAATTAAGAATGGAGTTTCACTACCAGAGGGTCATTAACCATAGCAATCATATTTCATTTCATGTAAGGACATAAAAATTTTTATGAAACTTTGCTTGATCAGGAGCTGATTAAGGCACTGGGTTCACGGAACTTTGTAACATAAAGAGCTAGTTGAAAACAGAAACCTCTGCAAAAGTATAAACCACAAAATGTTCCTAGCAGCTAACCACCTGTCAACACCCAGCTTTGTGGTCTAGACAGAAGCAGGAGTAACTGATGGGGGAGGGGATGGCAACGGGCATGTGCAGAAGCAGAAGTAGATGCTTAAAAGAGGAAGAGGGTATGCAGAAGGAGCCTATACCCTGTACTCAGCAAAACCAACCCCCTTGACCCTAAGTAAACCTGGTTTGCAGTTTGGACCTATATATGTCAACCCCAAATTAGAAATGGGAGCTCTCCCTACTGCATAGAATTGCATGGGAGAACTCCCAGATAGCTGGAAAGAATTAAACCTTGCTTTTGCATTCTGGATTTGACTGGATTCCTGTGGTCTTTCTGGAGGTCTCTCAATTTGGGCACAACAATAATAATTTCATGTTAGATTTAATACTGTTTTGATAGCATTAATCATGATAGTCTATCTGTAGCCACATCATACTAGAAAAAATTAACTTCAAATTCATCAAATGGTCTACTCTACAAGTCTGTCAAATTACTTCACATAAATGTTATTGTCTCTTTCCTCTCCACTCTGTAGTTTTGCCCATCTACTTTTCTATGCGCTTGAATTTCTATGTCTTTTGAAGTAAACTGTATCTAACTATTCTCCACAAATGTGTCTTAAGATGTAAGATTAATTTCTAAGCTTAGAATCAAATAGAAGATAAAACTTTTCTTTAAGTTTCACAAAGTTAAAATTAATTTTTTCTATTTTATGACAAATATTTGCATGTGTATATGCAAAAGTATGTATGATTAAATTCAGTGAGTTGTCTTACTGTCATTTTAAACATTATATATATATATATATAAATATATATAAAAGCAACTTATATTCCTTCCTATAATATCAACTGCTACACGTCATTGTCAAGTACGGTTTTTTTAGTCATAAAAAAAATCACTCAGAAAAATTTTAGATATTAATTCTTACCAGAAAATATGACAGTGAATTCAATCATGGAAATTATAAATACAATAATTCTGTATTTTCTATGAATTGTTAACTGTGTGTCTATTAAATTCCTCTCTATGACTTATTTTATTACAATTTTAAGAACGCTGAATTTCAAATCTCACTGTAATTGGTTATTAGTTAAGAAGTTGAGGTATGGCCTACACTATCCTTTATCTACAACTGAAAACTAGAATCATACTATGTGAGAAGCTGGAAACACATGGGAAGGCTCATTGTTTTCTACCTTTTGGATAAAACTGAGTGTATTGGCAAAATCTACTTAAACTAGAGCACATGGCTACTTTAGGAATTTGAGGATAAATGGGAGAAACTTTATTATATAATATTAGCCAAACTCTTAATTTTGAAGAATAAAGGTTGGTAATGTTACATTCTTCTCCACACTTTTATTGCAATGTTAAAGTTTATGTTAGTGTTAAAAGTGGAATTTTTTTTTCCTCAGAGATCTTTGATAACATTATAAGTACGCTTCTCTTTTATTTCTTTTACAAAATTTTAAGTGAATTTTAACATAGACTAAGGAACACAAGCAATATTTTCAAAATACATATATTTGTAATTTTAAATATTTTCTTCCCAACAATAGGTAATTTTCATGAGCTGCCTACTTTGGAGTCCCTGGCAACTTTGTTGCTGAGATAAATGTAACTCTAATTAAAGTCTCATCAGATCATATAATGACCCAGACTCTAACTAGCAAGAAATAAGCATGTTAGATAATCAGATCTTATCAACATCATTATGTGTAATTTTCAAACGGAATTTATTCTAATCCTCATACTAAAAGTGGAAAAGAAATTCTCATATCTCTAATTCTCAGACATAATCAAGCTTATTTGTAAGAAAGATAACATAATCATCAGTGAGACTCAATTTAAATTGATGTGAAAATAGTATCATTCATTTCTTTTTTCTGAAACTTTGTTGAACCCAGAATTTTCTAAATAATTCCAAGCACTAGACATGATTCTATTATATTTGAAGTACGTAAATATTTCCTAATTCTTCCCAAACTAGCAGAAATCTATACTTTCCCTTTTTGAAAATTCTAATTAATGAATTTGCTTCTTTTCATGAGTTCACTAAAAGTGATTTTCATTAAGATTTTAAGTATGAGGTTTTAGAGAAAGATACAAATATATACAATTAAGGCATTTTCAATTGAGAGTCACTGTCATGTTTCTTTTATATTTAAATATAAATCTTCTTTCCAAAGGTTTTCATATAATTAACATGTATTTCCATCTTCAGTCACATTATTTAAATAATCATGAGGTATTTACCTCAGCAAAAAATTAAGTCATACATAAAAGGAAGAAGGATGCTAATTGCTTATTAAAATATTTTGTACATAGTTTCCAGCATATCTGAAGTTATAAAGAGATTAGAAAAATTTTTAACATGCTCTTCAAAATACATAGAGAATGAATCTTTTCAAATGTATGCAAATAAGATAAATTTTGCTAACATGTTTTAGTTTAAATATTTATGCCAATAAAATTAAACAAGCTCATGAGTCAGTATTTAAAGCTCTAAGGAAAAGAAGAGTGTGGGTGTGGTTTAAAAACATTTACTAACATTTTTAAGCAAGTGAAAGTACCACCATCTGTAAATTTTTTCAGAATCTGTTTTTAATAGGGCTTTTAAAATTATCTCTACTCCCTATCTGCCTAACATAGAAAACAAAATTGAAACTATCATATAACCACTGGTATATTTTACACTATTGTTTTTCAACAAAATGAATGATGAACAAAAGCTATAAACAGTAAAGAAAAATAAAGAAAATAAAGTTGTCAGCTATATATTGTTGCCTTCCTAATTACTCAGTACAAAATTCCAAATTCCAGATTTACTTTTAATTTACAACCTTGCTTAATCGAATAATAGCATATTCTTATCTAGAAAGTATAGAACTTATGTTATTTTAAAATAAAATATATCTTTACAGTCAGTCAAGAACAAAAAATAATTCCATATTCTTTTGCATGTTACATTGATTGTTTGGAGATATAAAATAACTTGGTAAATTAGAGGACAAAGGAACTTTAATATCTTTCTATTTCATCTACCAGATTTTATACTAAAGAAATTCAGAACATTCTGCCCAAAATTGGTAACTTTGGTACAAGAACTCTTTCAAGGTATCTGCACATGAAAATAAGAACATTATAGAAAATTTATTTTTAAATCGATAAAGTCTGCACTAATGACACCTGGCATTTGGAAAGTAACCCACCAGAGATTTTCATATCTGATGGAGGTTAAATACACATAGACACAGCCCATGAAATATAATGCCTTTTGAGTATTTGGCTGTTTTTAACTGCAAATTCTCTTATGTGATAACATGCTCCCCTTATAACTCAGCTTTGGGAGCCTTAACAGCGCATTCCTCATATGTCAGGCATAATCATTCTTTCTTCTGATGATAGGATGACTTCTTCCCACACTATAATTTCTGGCATATAAAAGAACCTCTAATAGTCCAGACTTTGCCTCATTTTACAATGAGAAACTCTGAAGCCGATTTTCTATCTATTGCCTGACTAACAGGGCAGATTGATGAGATGGAACATCCTTTGGCAGAGGCCATAGGGGGGACATCCACAGAGCAAAACTGGAGGTATCTGGCCTTGGTAGATATAAGTCCTTCAAAGATTTATGACAATTAGAAGGTATTTTAGGTATCTTCCTTGTTACATCATAGTCCTGCAATAGATCAACAGCAATTATGGCTTTTTCACTAGCCCCTCCCTACTGTAATTCAAAATAGCAATTAACACTTCGCACCAGAATTTGTTCACTAGGTTAACTGTCTTTGTTTAGGTCCTGAGATTCAGGTGATAAAAAATGACAGTTTATTGACTAACCATGTTGAGGTATTATTATTATTAACACTTAAGAAATATAAAATAATGCATGTAGCCGGGCGTTGGTGGCGCACGCCTTTAATCCCAGCACTTGGGAGGCAGAGGCAGGCGGATCTCTGTGAGTTCGAGGCCAGCCTGGTCTACAGAGCTAGTGCCAGGACAGGCTCCAAAGCCACAGAGAAACCCTGTCTCGAAAAACCAAAAAAAAAAAAAAAAAATGCATGTATTCTTTGCCTTTTCCTTACATCTCAATAGTTTATTTTTCCCCTTTTGTAACCTGTAGTGACCCCTGGAAGGAAAGGTTAGCAACTCCCCACAGCTGTACCTTAGGAGGACTGTGTAAGGGCCTTTCCACCGAGGTACCAAGTTCTTAGTCTGGTGTCTGCGGACCCATACAGTGTCTCCTATCTGGAAAGGAGGCGGTACCACAGGCTGGTTCAGTTGGTCTTGGTAAGCTGCAGTGAGTGGTTTCCAGACCTTTCTTTGAACAATCTGCAATGCCTGCAAATGAACTTCCAGAGAAGGGCTGTTAGCAAAATCAGCAATATTTGAGTCAAAGAAGTTTATGAATGGGGGTGGGGCCTCATACAGTATTTCAAAAGGAGTCAAAGTTGATGGGATCGCAGCATGGATCCACGCCTCCCACGTCAAGGCCGTCCGCACCACCGAGGAGACGGAACCAGTCGTGACCCCAACATGGAAGGTCCAATGCACTCAAAATCTTTTAAAGATAAGACTTACTCATGGGGCCCCCTGATCATTATATGGGTCCTGCTGAGGCCGGGAATGACAGCCCAGGGGGGAAGCCCACACCAGGTGTATTCCTTAACCTGGCAGATCCAGTCCCAGAACGGAAAAATAATATGGGAAATTCAGGGCAACCATGCGCTTAACACTTGGTGGCCTACCCTTACCCCTGATTTTTGCCAACTGGCCACCGCATTAAATGACTGGGACATAGTGACCCAGGAGGCCAACAACCTAACAAAGGGAATGCCTACTGTAATCAGAAGAGTTTACGCTTATTCTCCCATTCCCATAGGGTGTGCTACCTCCGAGAAGAGATGTGAACTAGCTAGTCCCAAAGATGGGAAAAACCCTACCACTGCTTATCAATGTGGGGGCTATGATGATTATTTCTGTGCTGCCTGGGGCTGCGAAACCACGGGTGATGCATATTGGTATCCATCGTCTTCTTGGGAAAAAATCTTTTCTCCTTCTGATTTCTATAAAATTAATAGCATTAATTAGAGGCAGTAGATGACTCATAAATAAGTCACAACAATATCTCATAGAGAAGGCAGAAGAATAAACATTTCAAAATGATTACTCACAAAGGAAACACAATAACAAAGTACATATTCTATCATTTAGAATGTTATAGGCTCAAAACAAAATTAAGTTCAATATTGGGTTGTAAGTGGACTGGCATAATCTTACTTTTTGTAGTTTGAAAAAGCACCATACTAGTAAATCTGAGCACAGAAATAAAATAGTGTAACAATAGGACTTACTGTAGCTGAAAATGGATATGATAGGGCAGGGGGGATAGGTTTGCGTATGATTTAGATTTATCTTCTATATTCACAAATTCAATAACTATAGGATGCTAAAGGAGAGAGCCACTTGTTGTTTCCCAGTTGCTCAGCCCTGAAATAATCACACAGAAACTATATTATTTAAATCACTGCTTGACCCATTACATCTAGCTTCTTTTTGGCTAGCTCTTACATATTAACTCAACTCATCTTCATTAAGCTTTGCATCACCAAATGGCAGTAGCTTACTGGTTAAAGTTCTGTCCAGCTCCAGCAGGGCTACATGGCTTCACGCTGACTCTGCCCTTCTTTCTCCCAGCATTCAGTTCTGTCCTCTCTACCTAGTTTTGCTCTGCCCTGCCCTGCTCTGCTATAGGCTCAAAGCATTCTTTATTCACTAATGGTAATCACAGCATACAGAGGGAAATTCCATATTAGCTCCCCTCTTCTGTTCAAATAAAAGGGAAGTTTTTAATTTTTACATAGTAAAATTTATATAACAAAAGAGATATCAAGAAAAATTTATAGTTAAAATATTTACATCTAATTTATATTTTATCATAACTAAGGAAAACTCAACTCTAGCTATCAATTCTTCAAATCCATCAAAGACCACAGAAAAATATAATATTACCTAAGTAAACAGAAAGTACATTGTAAGAAACTTTTAAAACTCTAGAAATGACAGAAACACCTTGCTGCCTGGACAGTCATCTAAAGTTCTTCTGTTCCATTGGGGCATCCATCTTCAGCCTATAGGCCCATAGTATCCAGAACACTTTCCCATGAAGCAGGAAATTTCAAAGACAGTTCCACCTATATTGGAAATCTGTCATTCACTTTCTCTGTCTCCTGCAGAATGTCTTTCACACTCTTTCATGAAACAGGAACCCTGAAGAATCATCTCACCATTAGGTAAGTTCAACAGTCATTTCTCAGTGGGTCCTTCATGTTGAGTTCATCAAGCAGTCCAGGAAAGAGCAGTTTCTTGCCCAAATGGATAACCAACTCCATAAGGAATCTTTTTGATGCCCATCTTTCTCTTGAAGTAGATTGGTGCTGCCAGGAACAGATTGTCTCATTGTCATGATAAGCTCTAAATTCTTAAAACATATTCAATGCCCTATTCTGTCATCTTTGAAACATTTGAAGAATACCTATCTATCTGAAATCCATAACTGTAGATCTAGAAAATCTTATTTATATGATTACAAGTTTTACTATTATAGATGATTATCTATTAAACAATATTTCCCAATTATACATTACATTTTTAAATGAGCTGTACAAACACAATCCCTTAATCAAGAGCAGAAATATACATATACAAATTGTAATAAAATTGAGCATAAATTTGTATCAGTAGACCAAGATCCATACCAATGCAAATCTCTATAGCATATCCCCCTTTAAATATAAAGAAACATTAATAAACAATATTTGGGAATTTGGGTGTAGAACTCTCCAAACTGCATCCTGCTGTTTATTGGGAGAAGTAATATTTGAGGGGTATTCAAGGGGTTACCTTTCAGGGGGTCTTGATCTATCAAACCATATTAATCTAGAAGCAATCCACAGTTTTTCATCTTCTGTGGAAACAAAAGAAGAACCTTTTTTCCAAAGCAGTGTATCCTTAAACCAATATTTTGAATTCAAGCTACCTTTAAAATATATATGCTGGCTTAGCTTAGCAGTTCCCAGAATCAAATGTCTCTCTGCAGTCAAAAAATTCAAAGAAAACACAATAGTATGCATAATCCAGACTCTCTGTGTATACTCCATCTTTATGTGCTTTTTTTGACTTTTTTATATCTATGACTCTCTGTACTCTGTCTTGTTAGAATTTGTTTTATTTTTTAATACTTCTTTTCCAACGCTCTATACACTTTTTCTTCTCTCTTCCAAGCCTACATACATTTATTGAACAATGTGACCCATTTAGAGGTCTAATATGTCTAAATTTTTCCTATTTTATATATGTTATTCTTTACTGTCCAAGAGAACTTATTTTTTAAATGCTAAGCCCTTCTTATGAACTTAAGCTTTTAGATTACCAGGGGAAATATGGTGCTGCCTGCTTGCCCTGCCCAGTCCAGCATGTTGGACCTGTTTGCTGCCTCTGAGAGCCATGCTCATAGCCCTATTTCTAGGCACACAGTTATTCTATGTTACCAATAAGCACACTATAGCAGGCTGCTCAGGGACCCCACTCAAATGTTCTATAGCTATACCTCCAAAAAAAATCATTTCACACCAGCAGCATGGCCCAGAAAGATGGCATTTCAAAACCAGTGGTTTTTTTTTTTTTCAGCTACCACTGCATCAGGAAAACCTCTCTTAAAGTAGTCATGCCTCTGCTTGCTTCTAGTAAGCAGAATCCACCCAAGGAAATGACCTTAACAAACCATGCTTAACTCTATTCTTTTGTGTCTAAGATTCCTTTTTAAGGTTTCTCAGGTTTTACATGGATTTAGTTCACCACATTGGCTTGCCAATTTGTTGTAAGGAGTAAACTGTTGTTGGCTCCTGGTTGTTACTTGGATTGCAGTTGGCATCAGAGTTAGAGTTATTTGGAGAAGATGGAATAGATGAGGATGAGGACTGGAAACTGTTCTCAGAACCCTCACTGTGACAAGAGGCAGGACTGGAGGCAGAGCTGGAGGAAATGATGTAGGCAATCACACCTCCTAGAAAGCAGTACAAGTAGACAATTAGATTCAAGATGATATATTATTTGATTTTCGTTGGAGGAAGCCATTTGTCTAGGGCACTTAGCCCCAAAATAGTCACACAGAAACTGTACTAATTGAATCATTGATAGCTTTTTATTGGCTAACTCTTACATATTAATTTAACCCATTCCTATTAGTTTGTGTATTGCCACAAAGCTGTGACTTCCTTGAAAAAGTTCTGGTGTCTATCTCGAGCAGGGCTACATGGCTTTTCTCTGACTCCACCCTTCTTTCTTTGAGCATTCAGTCCAGTATTCATGAAATATACTACATTACTAAATTGTTAGAAATGTCAGTAACTTCAGAAACACTGATTGACAATCATATCTATAAATTATATATAATTTATCATCCATATAATTAATATAAAGCTTCAATGTAGAAGCTGGTTTCATCATGCAACCTACAGTGTTGCAGCTGCTACATGCTACATGTTCATTAGCTTATGACAGTCACTGATTGGGATATAGAACACCATCAAATCTCCTATTGAGGTAGCAGCTATGATATAATCTTCAAGCCAAATTTCAGTTCATTCTATTTGGACATATTCTTTGTATAAGTACAATAATTATATTAAGTGTTTTTCTTATCATCAAAATAACTTGTTCAAATAAAAAGACATACTTTGTAGGTTAATTGAATACATTAAGAAATTTTATTCTTACATATAAAACAATGAAAAAAGAACAGAAAATCTCTAATGCAAATTGAGGTAAAAGAGTTACTATGAGCAGGGTTTGGGTTCCTCAGGCTTTTCTTATCATGATTGGTATTAAACCAAATGAAAACATACTTCAAAATTTACATGAAAAAATAACTTTATAAATTTAATGATTCCCTATAGAAGTTATGTTCGTATATTTATATGAAGACAGTGAGTTGATGTATGTGTCATTTTTTAAAAAAATATTAAGTATGTTTTATTTTTATTGTGTGTGTTTGTGTATGAGTTCCACCTGGATACAGTTGCCTGAGAGGCTTGGAGAAGACCTCAGTCTCCTGCAGCTGGAGTTTCAGACAGTCATGAACTGTCAGATGTGAAACAGTCCTGGTTCTTCAGCAAAAACATCAAATGCTTCTGACAGAGTCTTCTTTTCAGCCCTTGAGGCTAGTTATCTTTCTGGAAGATAAGATTTCAAAGAGATAGCCCCTGGCTCTTTAAGAAAACAATCCTGTCAAGAGGCTTTTAAAAATATTTCCATTTCAAAAGAATAGAAAAAGAATGTATGGTTATCCTTGTAACTAATGTATTAATAAAACAGAGATCAGAAGCCAGGAGTCAGGATAATTCTGCTTAAAATCAATCAATCTTACAGACTATTGAAGTTTTCCTTGTCAACTTTAACTTTTAATGAATGACTGAATGAAAAAATAAATCCATAGAAGATATACAAGGAAAAGACACAATAAACCACGATTGTACAACGTGTGAAATATTCTTAGATTTTATATTTTAATTGTGTAGATTTTATGCTATAAACCTTGTGGAATCTGCATAATTTTCAGATTAACACCATGTGTGTTATTAGCAGCATGTGTCTATCCTATTAGATGTGCCACAAAATTATAGGCTTTTAAAATTTTTCAGTCATAATAAAAAACAATCTATACATTATTTCCTAAAGCAGTTTTTTTTTTCAAAACTATTTTAACTGATCACTTGCAATAAGCCAGCTCTTGTAGGTAAGAAAATGTTCAATGTTTTTGTTCTGAAGGATCTTGCATCCTAATAGGCAAACAATTTTGGGAATCCCCCAGAGAGTTAGAAAAATTAATTTTTAGAACTTTATTATTTATTCTTTGAGTGTTTGAAAGCTAGGGGCCTAGCTCACGGGAGGTATTTCTTATCTTCTACATCATGGTTCTACAGAATGAACTTCAAGTCATCAAATTTTAAAGTAATTCTTTTGCTGGATATTTACAACACACTATCTATATATAAAGTATGGCTCATTTATTACTCATAACAATATAATTAGTTATACACTCTAATGATAATTGCAATGTTATATATTTATAATGTGAGATTTAGAGAATTTTATATGTACCTCAAATCACTCTACGATAAAGGAATAGGAATACAAAGAACACCTATCGTATGTCATAATATTGTCCTAATAAGTTTATGCTGAAAATGTATTTGCATGTATCAAAGAACAAAGAATGAGCTCAGTATATTTGTATATCTTACTACCATTCTGTCTCCTCCTATTTTCTCATGTTGATTATAAATCTTTGGACTCACTCTTTGTAGATTCATGACAAATGGGATATAGTGATATTTTTTTATAATCTAATAAATAAAGCTTGCCTGAAGATCAGAGTTCAGAGCCATGTCACTAGTTATTCATAGAGATCCAGCAGTAATGGCACACACCTTTAATCCTAGGAGGCAGAGGTAGAGGCAGAGGCAGATGGATCTCTGTGAGTTCAAGCCACTCTGGACTACACTGGATTGATCCAGTCTCAAAGAGAAGTGGAGTCAGGTAGCGGTGGCTAACACCTTTTATCCTGGTACTTAAGTTCCCATGCCTTTATTTCCAGGTGGAGACAGGAGTGATGTGGCTGGGTGGAGAGAGGAATGCGAGGCAGGAGGAGACAGGAGCTCAGGTACAGTTTGATGTTGCAGTCTAAGGATTCAGTCTGAGCATGCGCTCTGAGGATTCATAGAGATAGGATTTGTTGAAATAAGAGCGGTGGGGCTGCGTCCCCAACACCCCCGCCGCTTGGCTAGCTCATGCCCGAAATAATAACACACAAACTGTATTCATTGGCCCATGAACTCTAACCCTTACAGGCTAATTCTCGCACCTGGACTAGCCCATTTCTAGTAATGTGTGTAAGCACCCCAAGGTGCGCTTATCGGGAAGAGTCTAGCCTCTGTCCATCCTGGTGTCTCTGCTCCAGAGAGCAGAGCTGTCCGGTCTCTCCGGGAGCAGAGCAGAGTCTGACCTCACTTCCTCTTCCGCCCAGAATTCTATTCTGTTTACTCCTCCCATGTATGTTCTAAGCTATGAGGCCAAGCAGTTGGTTTATTACTTAACCAATGAAATCAACAGATTGATATATGACACTCCCACATCAAGGATTGTCCCGTCAGTGTCAGCATTAGTAGAAGTAAGAACTCTTTAGTGACTGGTGGCCCTGCTTCTCTGACTTTCTAGCATCAGCTCCTATATCTGACTCTGGGTTTTTATTATTAAGAAAAATTAGAATTTGTGTTACAGTGAGAGCATACAGACTAGCATGACTTTCCCCCTGAATCTCCCTTTCTGGTATTAGAGTCTTGAATAAGAATGCCAATTACACCATATTAGTTCTCAACATACTTCATGGTAACATCATTGTACCAGAAGTGTGTTGCAAATAAATTCACATTAATATGTGCTTGGGATTAAGACAGTGTTGTAATTATATTTAAGATGATTTTAGTTTTATTTTATATGTCTGAGTGTTTTGACTGCATGCTTGAATGTGTACCAAGTTTTCGTATGTGGCATAACTCGAATTAGAACAGGGCATCAAATCTCTTTTAACTGGTGCTCCAGAAGTCACCATATGGACTCTAGGTCCTCTACAAGAACAGTATGTACATTTATCTACTTCATCCTATGTTCAGTCCCAACACTGTTATATATTGAAAGTCAGAATTAGTCAACCCTTACATTGCCAGGTCTATAAATAGCTTTTATTTCACATACCGATTCTTTCAACCATATCATAGAAATGTTTTAGAACTATTATTAAATAGAGCAATTTGATTTAAAGCATAATTTAGTCAGTGTCAGAGAGAACAACCATTGATTAGTAGGTAAACATGTTAGCTTTTTTTGTTTTTTACCTAGCTTTCAATGGGGAAGAGATACATAAACTAAAAGATTGGTTGTTTTAAATAAGACTGACCTTCTATTAGTTATCTGATCAATTTATCCTTGAAAACACTAGATTTTAATACATTTTTTCCCAAAACCATCAGTGTACTAATTGTAACAGCCTGGGGAAACTATTCTAATTTCCATTCTAAGGAAAGTTGCTTATATGATTTATGTGTCAAAATTCCATGAGAAATTCAGTATATGGAAAATTTCAGACATAAAAATACTTCAGAAAATAAAGCATACATATGAGAATATTCTTGGTGAACACATGACATATAACATAGCAAAGTTGTATGGATTCTATATACATTCTATATACAATACTCATAATAATGTCCTTTTATGAAAACTAATACTTGAAATCTATACTGCATTTTTAAAGTAAAGGATCAGCACCGAGTTTAATTTCTTCTTGCAATCTACTACTTTTTGTTGTTATTCCTTTTTGTTGTTGTTGTTTTTCTAGAACTTTCAGGTGTCCTGTTAGATTTTTAAAATACGGTTTGTATATTTTTTTCACTAAGATATGAACTTGCCTCTGAGACACACTCTCATTGTTTCACGTAAGTGCTGTGTATTCATTTTCATTCCATTCTGATTTTTCTATTTCTCTCCGAAAAACTACCTTGACCCATTTCCCAGTTAGCGGTTCATTGTTCAGTTTTTTTTTGAGTTTGTAAGATCTCTGTTGTTTCATCTCTTATTGATATCTATATTTAATTAGTGATAATCAGATAGGCTAAAGGGTGTTACTTCTATATTCTTTTATCTGATGAGACCCGTTTTTTTGTTCAAGTATGTACTCACTGTTCATGAGGTAAAGACAAGAAGAAATATTATTTTAGGATTGGATGGATGACATGTTCTTTAAGTATGTGTTAAGTGTGTTGTCTGTATAATTTCAGGTAGCTCGAATATTTCTCATTCAGGCTTTGTCTGCATGACCTGATTATTGATGAGAATGTCATTATCATCACTGTGTGGGTGACAATATTTTATTTAAGCTGCAATGGTATTTCTTTAATGAATTTGGGCTTGCTTGCATTTGGTGCTAAAATCAATAAAATAGAAACTAAAAAAAATCAATGCAAAGAATCAATGAAACAAAAAGTTGTTTGTTTGATAAAATGAACATGCTTAACAAACCCTTAGTCAAATTAATTAGAAGGTTGAATAAAAAAATCTAAATCATCAAAATTAAATACAGAAAGGGAGATATAATATCAAGGCTGAGTAAATCTAGACTTATAAATACTAACTTTAAAAGTTTGCACTATGCACCAGAAATTGCCAAATATTGGGTTTTGTTATCTAAACAAACTGTGTTTTCATTTCTCGACAGCCCAGACTCAAATAATCATGCAGAATCTTTATTAACTATAAAATGTTTGTACTGTGACTTAGGAATATTCCATGCTAGCTCTTTCATGACAAGTTGACCCCTTTCTATTAATCTATGTATCGCCTCAAGTTGTCACTTACTGTTAAGGTTTTGGCATCTTTCTCCTTCAGTTGTTACATGGTGCCTACTCAACTCTGCCTACTTTCTCTTTCTATCTATGTTCAGATTTCCCACCTGACTTTAATTTGCTAAGCCATTGGCCCAAACAGGTTTATTCATCAACCAATAAAAACAACACATATACACAAGAACTTTCACATCACATAGCCAAGAACTGGGCAGAGCTTTGAGTGTCCTCCTAAAGAAATGGAGGAGAGTTTGTAAAAGGCCAGGAGTGTTAATATCATGACAGGGGAACCCACAGAGACAGCTACCTGAGCTTATGTTAGGATATGAACCCTGGACCAACAGTTAGGGAGCTTGCATGGGACTGACCTAAATTTTTTGAAAAAATGGAAGCAATTTTTTTTTCAGATAACTGAATGGAACTAGAAAGCATTCATCCTCTATGAGGTAAAATAGATCCCAAAAGTCAAATATGTATTTGTTCTTATGTGAATGTTCTTTGAAGTCATTAATAAGTAGGCTAAAACAAATACAACCAGTGGTTAGGTAGAGAGGAGTGGTCTAGTGGGGAGGTATTGACCTCGCTAGGAAGATGGAATAGCATAGATGGCTTTGGGTGGATGAGAGCTTGGCAGGTGGAAAACTAAAATAGGAGGCTCAAATAAGGCGTGGAAGAAATGTGGGGTCAAGGTACTAAGAAGTCATGTAATAGAAATAAAGTACACTGAGATTTTGTAGTCCAAGGATATTCACCAAAGCTCACCTATGAAAGAAGTAGACAGAACCATCCATTTTTTTTTAATGGCAAGTAGGAAAGAGCAGGTGCAGTACTGTGTGATTAAAAAAAAATACTACACAGGTACTAACTGCATAAGATATATATCATAAAAGTTACCATAACTGTGAAGATTCCTAGAACCACTGTCAGCAGCAAACAATAAGAGTGAGCACAGTGAACTGCCACTCCTGCAGGAAAGCAAACAACAGCTTGAGTTATAGCGTCAAACTCCTTCCACCTGGTGGGTGCAGAAATGCAGTGATGTTAAGATTAATTCCTCCTCTGGATATGAATTTCATTTCCCTTCTAGCTGTCTCCACGCTAACAACATCTGCTGAGGATATTTATGCAATGCTTGATCTATTGGCAAACTATCCTGCATAAAACTGTGATCCCTAAGGCTATTTTATAACAGAAGTTTTTCCGCTCACCTCACTATCCAGAAGCTACTGACATTTAGAGAGCAGGAGTAGGATTTTATAGAAATAGATGTAAGTGAGGAGCCTCCTGAGCACTCTATACCATTGGAAACTCTTCTTTAAAACTTAAGAATAAGCTAACTTGGTTGCCACTGTCAGAAAATATACAAGGTTTGCATGCAAGATTATTTTTTCACCATCTTTCCAAATAAATTAGGTGAGTAATGTATGCTTAGGCCTTCAGGATTTTTTTGGTATACTATAAGGCTTCAGTGAACTTGAAGCTATGACCAATTACGTGTTAAGTTTGCTTCTTTTATGGCAGTTGAACAGAAGACAGCCGAGAAGAGTTGCTGAATTTATTGGTATAATTAACCACATCAACCAAAAGCAATTACAGTCACAGCTACACATTAAGAGAAATGAAAAAGCTTAGAAACTTTGTAAATGATGAAATAATAAAAAAAATCCCTAGTATGCCTATGTTGATTTTGTTTACTTCCAAGAAGATGTAATAGAAAACTTCAATAGAAAGTGGAGAGAGTGTATAATTAGCGTAGACTATTCCCGCAAGCTGACTTCTACAGTGTTGACTAGAACATTTCAGTATCCTTTCATTTTGGTTTGCATTAATTCACATGCCCAACATTTGGAAGAGGTGCTGTAACAGAGTAATTGGGATATGAGGGAATAAAAGTTATTCAACCGCCAAATCGTTACCTTAAAAATTAGCTTGTACATTTCTTGTATCACATTTGGATTCCCTTAATACATAGATATTCTCGTTCTTTAAGTTGTAGCAAATTTACCCACACAGAGATTATAAGCTTTGGGGAAACTAAGTGATTTTTTTTATTTTTTCTAGTTGATTCTCTAGTCATTATAAGTATCAATGAGGATATATACTGATCTCTTGAAAATTGAAATTACTGAGAAATTGATTTTAATTGAACCATCAGAGTTTTTCTATGCCCAGAAAACATTCTGAGGCCACGGATTCCAATTCTGCTTACATCTTGAAGGATTAATCAAATGAAAGTTGACGTGGATTCACTCAGTTGGTAGAGCATGAGGCTCTTAATCACAGGGTCATGGGTTTGTGTCCCACGTTGGATGCCAACTGTAGAAATTAGCTTGATTTGAGAAATAACCAGGCCAGCTAAATAATAAAACAATAATATTTTTATTTATTATAAGGGGAAAACTCATGAAACAGGAATGAGAATTTCAAGCTGAGCTGTGCCCCGTGGGACTCACACAGAGCGAGCACACCCGGGTCATGTACCCATTTTTTTTTCTCCTAGTCCCAGAAAAATCACACCTTAACTTGGATTCACCTTTTAACAATAATTATCTAACAAGGTTTCCCCATCAAGTGGACAATGTGTTTTTAGTAAAGAAGTTGAAGAGGAATATAGATCTATTTTCCTGGTAGTGCTATCTCATCAATATCTGTGTTTTTTCCCCAAGTAATGAACTGAGAAATCTCCAAGGGAGATTATCAGTAGAAGGCTTAGTTGTATGCCCAATGAATAGTAACATTCTTTGGAAAGAAAAAGCAAAAAAGGAAAGAGAAAAGTGATAAATAGAGAACCAAAAAGATGAGGGAATGGAGGGTAGGAGGGTGGAATGGAAAAATAAAATTGGAGAGAGAGAATGAATGAATATGTTTTTCTGGTCTGGAAAGAAAATTGTTCATCTCTTAATAAACATAGAAAGACAGTAAAAGAGGAAATTTGAAAACAGTAGTTCTTTATTTTCCCTGAGAATGTCAATGCCATCCAGGCTTGACAGCACAAATCTCTAATTCATCACTTGAGGAATGTATAGAGGAGTTCCAAGGTTAACCTCAACTACACACCGAGTTTGACATTAGCCTAGGCTATACAATACTGTTTGTGAACAAAACAACAACAAAATGAATGAATTTTAGTATTAAACCTATTTATAGTACAAAGAACTCAATATGTATCTTTTTTTTTTTTTGGATTTTTTGAGACAGGGTTTCTCTGTAGCTTTTTTGGTTCCTTCCCTGGAACTAGCTGTTGTAGAACAGACTCACAGAGATCCACCTGCCTCTGCCTCCCGAGAGCTGGGATTAAAGGCATGCACCACCACCGCCTGGCATATGTATCTATTTTTTATAATTTATTTTCTAAAATGTATAATTTTACATATATATGTATAAAATTATAATTACAAAGCAGAGTGTGTGTGTATAATTAGAAATATCTATCATCTATCCATCTATCTATCTATCTATCTATCTATCTATCATCAAGCTATCTCTATTGTCTATCATCTATCTATCTTCTATTTATCTATCTACTTACACATGCATATAAAACATTGACTAATGAATCCATGAATTTCAAAGAGAGAAAGGACAGTATATGGCAAGATTTGTAGGAAGAGAACAGAAAGGGTAAATGATGTAATTATGTGATAATCTCAAAAAATAATAATTTTCAGAAAAAATACTATCACAACCTCTCATTTAGAATTAGGAGTAATATGGGTAGAGCCTAGCCTGGTGGCAGGCCTGTGAGGCACTGGGAATCACATTGTCTTTGCCCTTTGCCTGCATTATTCATCGTCTGCCCGTTCTGATACCACATTGCATCAGACTATACATGACTGTACATCTCAGGAAAACTTTACAGAAAATGCTTTTAACACATGATACAACATGTGCTGGAAAACAAATGGAATGTGACAAAGAAAATTGGCAGGTTGTCCTGTCCTCCACTAAAATAAAGATGAGACTACAATGTCTCTAAATGAAGTCAATTAAGAGGCTAGCATGGAAAACAGCTCTGGTAATTTGGAGCTTCAGTGGGACCATTTGCAGTTCACAAAGCTCCTGAGATGTGAAGAATAATCCAAGTCAAGATCCTTAGAGGAATTACTTTTGCTGTAAACCAGCCACATTTGATCTCAATCATGAGCAATTTGGTGGCATTGAATGTGACTGCATTTTACAAAGTATACAGTAGTCAATTCTCCCAAATAGAGTCGTAAGATGTGCACAGTTATCAATCAAAGAGAGACTACAACAGCTGAAAAGTCCTGCAAACTTTCGTCTTCAGCTTAAGGACGTAAGGAAGCTGCACAATGATTTATTCTGGGTTTGAACCCCTGAATATCAAAAATGCTGACATATGAAAACATGAGATATCTCAGTTTTTAAATGGCATGAAAATAGTATTGTATGCAAGGGTTGGATCAGGGCAGATTTAAGAATTTCCTTTAGTTGTTTAGAATCAAATTTCCTTGTTCTGCATTTCTGATGCTCTCAATTTATTTGCTGACATAAAATTTTGAATGCCTTAAGTAACTTTTAGCAATAAGAATAGCTTTCTAAAATCATAAGCGCTATGATATGACCCACCCATATTTGGCAGAACCTGCATGAGAAAAAATGACAATGTACTACTCTATCATCACTTTTAAGTCCTCAACAAGCATTTGCCAGATGTCTGATTTATTTCTTTCTGGCTGTGTAGCAGGCAGTTGGTGTACCATTTCTTAGGTCATATATTTATTTTTATTAGCTATAGCTTGCTTTCAGAAGTTTCCTTTACAATTGTTTTGTTGTCTTGTTTTAAGAACTATAATGCTTATGCCAGAATGACTGACTTAGAATTTATAAGTTCATGCTTGTCAACCTTATTTCTAACCAGCAGGCAAGTACAATCCAAAAGAGTCTCAAGATAGTGTGCATTGTATTCGGCTATCATGGATGTGATTTAAATGTACTTTACAAACATGTTTAAATTTGATTGCTATTGTGACAATATAAAGGCATGGGAAGTTTAAGAGTTGGTCTTCCCTATTACAAATGTGTTAATGCCATTTTCACCAGAGGAGGTTTTGAAAAATGTGGTGCTTAAATCCCTTCATTCTGTCATCTATGTTCATAGACTTTTCTTCCCCAAACAAATGCAGCGTTAAGTAAGGCCCTTGTGCTTAAGATTTCCAGTTTCCAGAAAGTTGAGATAATTATAAATTCCTTATAAACCATTTCCCACTTTGCTGTTAAAACAGAAAATAAAAAGAGACAGTATACAACCTCCATCATGGCTGGTGACAGTACAGTGAATTCAGTTGATGATTTCTGACTGGTGTTTGGACCCAGAATTGTACTTACTATATTGTGTCTTATAAGGCTGAATACAACTTCCATAGAGTACATAAAATAATATTACAGCACGATCACCTTTTCTCTCCCAGGTTACTACATCGAGCTTTAAAATGTATATATAAATGAAGACTCACTGGCTGCATGTTTTAATATACAATATTGATTTTATATGCATGAAACATTATTTATATTATAAAATTCACATGGTTGTATGTACATATACATAAATATTACTATAGAAAGAATAATGTGTTAATATTTTTAGAATTTCACTATAAAGGCAAATGAAGAAAAGCTTTTCAGTGTAAGAACTGATGTGCAAGGCATCTGTTTCTTTATTTTCCCTCAAAATTTTATTTTTATTATTTGAAAATTTCATGCAATGCACCCCCATCACACTTGCTTCCCATTTCTCTCATGTTTACCATCACAGCTTTACACCATTCATCAAAAAAGAAAAAAAAATATGCAAGTATAATTTGTATTGCCCATATACTCACTGATGCATGGGCAAATTCCTAGTGGCGAGTCCCTTAAAGATAATGACTTTTTCTCCAATTCTACCAGAAACCATCAACTATGAATAGCTACACCACAACAGCTTTCTCACAGTTATTAATGACTCTCTCCATTAACTTCTTCTTTGGACTGTTTTTATTTCTATTTTTTGTGGGGTGGAGATTGTCACAGAAGCCTTCAAGATTTTTCATTCTCAGTTATGAGTCTACAGTCATAAATATCACTGCAAAAGAAGCTTCCTTGCTCATAACAGCAGGCAGCAGCACAGATCATAGACTTCCACATGGTTTCTGAAGGTAGCATGGACCATGGACATCCACATGCCCTCCAGCATCAGCACAGAACCTGGACCTCAACACGGCCTCTGGCAACAGTTCAGGTCACAGACAACAACAAGGCCCCAGTTGTAACATCGGGTAGAATTGACATCCACATGTGTCCTACAACATCACATTTGTGTAAATATTGCAGGAGTATCATGAAAAATGAATTTCCTATACTTAAAACTTATTTCTTGTGTACTTTTTCTATGTTTTTAAATTCTGGCTTGTTCTGCTAGCTTCTTTGTTTACTCTCAAATGGCAGAGAGAAAGAAAGGGCGCGGAGCTTCATGGGAGGGGAACTGGTAATTATCTGGGAGGAGTTGGGGGGAAGAGAAAGTATAAACAGGGTACATAATTTAAAAAAAATCAGTTAAGAAAACAAACAAACAAGATTAAAAGGATTTTATCTTGTTTTTTATTAGTACTAGTCACAGTTTGAGTCTGTTCTAGTGGATTCCATTAGAGGCATGTCAGAGAAAAATGAGCAATGACACAACCCTATTTCAGGTCCAGTGGGCTCAAGGTACATACATGGTTAACTTTAGAAAACATGAAAGAATTTATGAGAATTGGGTACATTCCAATACAAGATATTTTTAGTTCCAAAATTAAAGAAAAAAATTTAATATTCCTAAATAAAAACAATTTTTATCTGAAAACACCCTCCTCTTTGATGTAGGGTGACTAGATATGAATTCTCTGCCAAGATTCTTTAATCCTGAATGGCTTTGTGTTATCAGAAGTGACTACCACTGGCGTTTCCTCTCTTTACCCGGAAGAATGCACTTAGGGTGAACTCCAGGCCCCAGAGCAATGGAACCTGTGAAGCACAGGTCAATTCAAGATTTGACCCACGCACGTGCTCTTACCCAGGTCATTGGTTTCATTTTTCACAGCCCTTTATTTTTTATAACACTTTCAACTTCATGCCTTGATTCTCATAGAAGTACCATCTGTCCTGACTCTGAAAAGATAGGTATTTAAGAACAACAACAAAAAAAGTGTTTTAAAAACTTCATCACATTTAATGCTTTGTGTGATCATTGGTTGTACCTTTAGCAGAGTTATAAACCAAAATGATTTCATAATAGATTTTATTCTACTGATCAGTAAAATGAAATTTACTCTCTTTGCTTATAAATTTTTAGCTAAACATTTTCTGAAATGATAAAGTACTGATTGACAAAAATTAGTGTACTAGAGGCTGATTTACCATACTGGTTTATCAATGCATTGAAACCCACATTTCTGGTGTGAAAAGAATTTGAGTAATGGAATGATTGCTCAGTAGTTGAAAGCATGGCATACTAGTCGTGTTCAAATGTGGTTCATAACTGTGTCTTCGTCCTCCTTTTCTGTGACATCTGATGTGTTCTTTCCCCTCATTTGACATCTGCACACATGCTTTTCACACAAAGACAAGCAGGTACATTCTTATACAAATAAAATATCATTTTGAGAATATATGCATATTTATCTTAATATGTATATATTTCAAATGACTCATATTGATATTTTAAAAAGGATTATGCTTGTTTTGAAATTATGCAGGTCTTGAGTATGCTTCTTTGCGAATTCTCATGTGCATTAGTGAGTGATACCTAGGAAATGCTGTTTCCTGAAATTGTCCATCATCACTGATCCTTACAATCTCTCTTCCTCCCCTTCCACAAAGAATTTGAGGGGAATGCTGTGATATAGACACCCTACTTAGGGCTGAGTCTTCCTAATCTGCTCTCTGAGTGCTTTTCAGTTTTAGTTCTCTGGATCGATTATCATCTGCTGTCAGAAGAAGCATCACAAAATGATAGTTTAGCATTGCACTGACTAATGGGTATAGTAAAGTATCATTAGGAGTCTTTTTGTTGCTATGTTACTTTAACCAAATACTGCAGTAAGTTTTTCCCTAAGGCTTGTAATCTATCACATCTCAGGTTCTTGGCCTCATATGCAGTTAAAGTGTGAGTTCCATCTCATGGAAGTGACCATAATTCTAATCAAAATATGGTTGTTTACACCTAAAATATTTGTTTCCCTATCGAATTACTGGGTATATCTGACAGGCAAGTTGATATTTTAGCTTCCAGAGTTCATTGCTAAGTGAAATGAATGGTTAATTTTCTTCTCTGGTAGTACAAGTTCAAACAAAACTAATGAGACAGGGAAGTAGGGACAATGTCCCAATCCCTAACCAATAAGCTATTTGTAATTAATAGTTGTGTGCAGAAAGAAAGACATCTTATTCAGTGATGCAACATTACATCTACCAACCATATCCCAAGTCAGGTCTCATTCTCTAGAAGAGTACTTAAGAAAAAAATTGACTCCTTTTTCAGTTGGTAAATGAGCTTCTTATTATTTAAAAGAGAGAAAGATTATACAATGAGGAGGGTAAGAAGAGGGTCACTTTGGAAGAAATGGATAAGGGGAAATAAAACCATCAAAATATATTATGTAAAAATTTTAACAATAAATAAAATAAATAAAAGTCCATGAGAGGAAGATCAGTTAAGACAAGAATGTGTCTTGTGAATTCAAGAACAGACAGAGCAAAGAGAGGCTGAGCAGTAATATTCAAACTGTGCTACAAATACTTTGGGTATGTGGCCTGAAATTATCTGTTGTTTGTTTTTAGCAAGAAAAAATAAACAAGACTATTTATAAAGTATTATATAAAATAAAATACTTAATTTGCTTTAACGAAAAATAATTAATAATTACATTTTGAATAATTAATTTAAGAAATTAAATATTTTATTACTAATACATTTTGTTATTAATAAATATTGATACTAACACCATAATTTTCTTCATCACCAATTGGAAAAGTTACAAGGTCTTTTATCATACATCATTCGGTAATTATCTGGTTGGGACTTTAAAGGATGTGATTGGAATTATTTATAACAAAATCTAAAGTGAGTGATAATAAAGAAGTAGTTGATAACAATGGAAGCGTTCACACTGAAGACAATTCTGTAGTAAGAAAATTTAGAGAAAAATTAAACATAAAATAATCTATAGAGTAATTTAATATCAAAATGTCATTTTATACCCATGCATTGTCTTTTTTAACAGCTTATATGTAGAGGGTATTATGAATCTAGGTGTTTCCAGTTTGCACAGATCATTGTTATGTCTTAGGTTTACAAAACTAAGGCCGAATATTTCAGTTATGTGGTTACAGTCAGTGCAGTCTGTCTCTTTCTTCATCAACTAATAAAGCCTTTATTACTGTTGGAACTGAAGAGGAACTTAACGGTTCTTTTGACCCTGTTTGGATACACACTGAAACAGTGACTTCCAAATGCCTTCTCTTCCACTGTAAAGTGTGTAGCAATATTGGAAAAAAATAAGTCCCCAAAGATAGAGTAATTTTGACTTTTATAACTCTTCACTTAGTAAGTTTTATATTCGATTGTACTTACCTCTTTGTGAATCTTTACAAATTATTTTTGTTCTTGATTCACATGAAACTTACCCCCTCAAATAATGAGGAGAGAAAAATAACTTTTGAGGCTGAAGAGTAACTGGCTAGGTAGGACCCTGAGCATTTTTTGAAAAGATGACAGTCACCAAATGAGACTAAAATATAGCCCATCAATCAGATTTATACCAAGTACTTTGAGAAAATTTGAGTAATGGAACCTATCTATTTCTTATTAATATTCTTTTAAGTTAGATTCAAATTGACTTTCTTGGGCTAATTATTTAGTCATTGAGTGATTATTTTCCTGGCTTCAGCAGCAAAGCACCTGCACAGTTGAGTTTCATCACTCCTTTGTATAATTATCGATGTTATATTTTCTTCAGAAATAATTGGTAGGTTTGTCGAGAATTGAAAGCTAAATTTAGTGCAAGAGTAGTAGTTTTTCCCAGGATAGTGCATGTTCAGTACTCCAGAATGAATTGCATCCTTTTGAAGATAATGTACATGAGTGGAATCATGTTTTTTATATTTTGTCATGATGTAATTAACTTTATCATTGTATTGGTTTATTTTATTCTTTTTAATCTGTATGTATAATCTTTAGATATGTTGATGTGTGCTGTACACATAAAAATAAATAAGAACACAATCAGGGAAGTGTGAAGAGCTGTGAAGTTTATCCTGTGGTCTATAGAACTCAGCAAGGAGCAAGTTCTTCAAGGTTTGAGATATTCTATTTGTGCTAGGTGAGGTGTATTACTGACATTTAACACTCACTATTCTGTTTCACAAATGACAAAATGTTACACTGCTGTGCTCCCACCCCCACATTTCCATAGCTGTGAGTTTAAGAAATGTTGACATATTCCAACAGAATATGAACTGAATTCTTTTGCTCTGAAGCACAAAACAATTTTACAACATCACTGTCATAAGGAACACATCTGTGGTGAGATATACTTAAGCTTTTTTTTTTTTTTTTTTGAGACAGGGTTTCACTGTGTAGTGCTTGCTGTCCTAGAGCTGACTCTGTAGACCAGCCTGGCCCCAAACTCACAGAGATCTATCTGGGTATGCATGCCAAGTGTTGGAATTAAAGATATGCACCATCATTCCTAACATTTTTAGGATTTTAATCATTACAGTATCCTTGATAACTGCATAATGGCTAAGTTTTTGTTAACACAATATTTCTTAAATTAAATGCAAATAATTCTGTGTTCATATATGGCTGCAACAATGCTCAATGATATAAAAAGGCAAAACTCATAGCAGAATATTTATATTTATATAGGGCTAATAGCATTTTATCCTGTTGCTATGACAATACAATAATATTTAGTGATTTGATTTAAAAAATTTTTAAGTCATTTCAGTAAATACAGTAAATACTTTTAGAATTTTAAAATCAGTAGAGAGAAAAAATGTTTACTTTTAGTTTGGTACTCACTATTATTTGTATTATAATTTCCTCATAACTTATTATGACTTATTTTAGGAAATATTTTATTATTATCCTATTCACAATTTATCATTAAGAATCTTGAAAGATTAGACTATACAATTTCAGTAATTTCAAGTATAGTCTTTAAAGTGAAAATGGTATAAATTACTTCCTAATCGAAGTGTGGTTCATTTGAAAAGTATTTAATTTACTGAAATGCTATTGAAATTAGACCAGGTATATACATCTAACATCTACCACCCAACTATTTGTCTGTCTGTCTGCCTATCAAGCTATCTATTTTTCTATCTTTCTGCCATCTATTTATATATTTCTCTGTCTATCCAGGAAATCATTGTTTCAAATAACTAAATACACTTCAATCAATCTTCAGAATAATTTACTTTAAAAATATGTATATTTACCTTTTTATCATATTTAAGTAATTTTACCCTAAGGAATCAAATGATAATGTGAAAATTTCATAAATACTTAACATGGAGATATGTGTTACAGAAATGTGTATAGGAGATTTAGCAAATAAAGTGAAACCAATATATTCCTTCTTCCAAAATTTCACACATAATGTGAATTGTACTTCTGTCTCTCTTTCTGCAAGAAAATGAACAAACAGTTCCATGTGATAGACACACTTCAGTGGACTTCAGTTTGCATATATCTTCCTTCTCCTAATTTATATTCCCCAGAAAGGCACACACTTTTATAATAAAATTGTCTGTTAGTTTCCTTGATATAATACACATGCATTTTAGAATATACATCACAAAACATAAATTTTTTGGACTTTTTTGTTTACATATATTGTTGTTCCTGATATAAGTAGTGATGTATTTTTATGCACATAAAAACAGACTCTGAATTTTCATGGATTTTATATTTAAAGCAACACTTGATAATGGACAAAATATTTCCCTTCTTTGCTATGTTCTGTTTTCCATATTAAATCTAGGATAAGATGTGTGAATCTTCTCAGCAAATTAAATTATTGGAAGCCGAATTTAGGGCTACACTTACTCAAGTATGTGAGATTGTCAGACTGGTATGGAAAGGAGAAACAGTTTACAGTTACATGCATTTTTCAGAACACACTTGAGTTTAAAAACTGGCGTATACAGCATCACGGCTACTATGACATGGGAGTTGAGTAGTCCTGTTCTATTTTAACTCTCTCTCTCTCTCTCTCTCTCTCTCTCTCTCTCTCTCTCTCTCTCTCTCTCGTGCATTGACTGTCAACTTTCAAGTTTGGTACTGGCATAATGATCATATATCTTGAATAAATTATTGCTTCAAGTATAATATAACCAATATTATTTTCTTGGATGGGGACCAGAGGATTAACTAAGACATAGGAGCAAGGGCTGTGTAAAAGTATATGGACATATCAGATGACTTATTTTGGAATCCACATTTATAGATTATTAATCAAGACCAAGAGTTGCTATGTTTTGAGTATAAGTGACAAGAATTATTCTTTATCTTCTTTTTACAAGTAAATAATTGCCATATGCTACAACAGTAGGAGTTCACATCTGATGATTTGTTTTATGTCAATATATAATGACACCTGAAATCTATCATTTCAAATCAGGAATATATGAGACATGTTTTTATTAGTCACAATAGAAGATGCAACCTCTTTTTGACAATATAGAGATGGCCCATGACCTAAATTCAGTAGGTATACTGACTAGTAATGTGGCCACTTACCATGAGTCTCCTCTAAAAAAAGTAGCATAAAAGAATGTCTGCCACTAACCTCAGACTAAACCTTAAACGTATTTTCAAAAGCCTGGAACGATCACCTCATGCCACATTGAAATTGAAAACAGAATTTAACTCATCTAAACCATTCCTATACTAGTGAATATTAGTGAGGCTTCCTAGGGAAGTATTTCCAAAACTTCAGTGTCTTAGCTAGATTTTCTCTTGCTGTGACAGAGCAGCATGTCTGAAAGCAATTAGGAGAAAGGGTTTATTGCACTTTACAGCTTGTAGCTAATCATTCAGGGAAGTAAGCTCAAGAACTCAAGGCAGAAGCCTGGAGTAAAAAACAAAACAAACAAACAAACAAACCAAATGTGGCCCAGGCCATGGAAGAGTTCTGATTGCTGACTTGCTTGCTTATGGCTTGCTCAACCTGATTCCTTATAGCACAAAGGACTACCATTCCAATGTGCCACCACCCCCAGAGAACTGTAATTCTTTTTTTTTTAATTACCTGTCAAAAAATATTCACAGGTTTGTCCACAGGTCAGTCTGCTTGGGCCATTTTATCAGCTAAGGTTCATTCATCGCAAATGACTGCAGATGGTGTCCTGTAGACAGAAAGCTAGCCAGAGCATTTCCTCTTGCCTTCACCACCTCTCTGCTTCACACCACATAGGGGGAGTGTGCTGAACGATCAGCCTCTGTCCCTACCTTCTCGGGGCCGTCGTGCACACTTATTTCCTAATACTTATATCTTCACATACTAGTTTGTGATACTTCATGACCAATCTGAAAGATGATAATATTAATAATTAATATTGGGGAAAAAAAGCTTGTGATGGTCGATGTCCAACTATAAACTAAAGTAATAACTACTGGAGATTACAGACAATGAGAGCAACACAGTGTATGCAAAATTTTGCAATTCCGTATATTCCAACATGGTGGCAAGGGTCTGGTTTCGTAATCTGTATACACCCGTATGGCACTGTTACTTTTCTTCTATACATATTTACCTCTGATTCTTATCTGAAAGCAAATCAATATTTGAATATTTTTTTTATAATGGAGAACAATTTATTTGGAAACTCTCTAATGACCTCTAAAGCTTTTCTGCTATGTTGGCTCACTGGGTTGCTGATAAAAATAGAGGAACTGTAGCTTATATTTTAAATCAGAAAATTTATATTCTGAAAAACACAGCAAATGTTGTAAAAAAAACCACTAAAGTATGCAACATATTCCAATTTCCCTTTGCTTGCATTGTAAAAAGTCTTGTTAGGAGACCAAAATGGAAGATTTTGGATAGTATTCATGCAGATATATCTGCTTGAGCACCACATACAATACATTAAATGTCTTTGCCTGAAGTGATTTCAATTGTACAGAGTCATTTTAGAAGATATTACTGCTTATTTGGCTACATTCATGCTATTTTACTTTTGCTGAACAGACTCTTGTTAAAGTCTTACGGATGAATAAAGCAACTCAAACTACAGGAGTGGTCCTTCCAGTACATGCTATTGCTGACTTTTTATGCTATCATACATAAAATACTTGCATCAATTAAAAATTAGGTCCTTTTAAATTCTACAGTGGTCAGTCTGGGTATATTTTTTAGTATGTATCTCATTTTGATTTTGGCTTTTATCTGCAATATTGAAATATTTCCAGTTTAAAAATTCTCAATGAACTTATGAATCAACACTTTTTAGAAAAAAACTGCATTCATATAGCAGATAGACATTACTATGTCCACTCACATTTTTGTTCATACATCTGTTGTGGGATACTTGATCACACTTGAACCCCAAGATTCTATTTTTGAAATAAAATCAGCTGTAGGTTAAGAAGCAGAGTAAGCAGCAAGCAGCAATGCTGACTGGACTAACTTTAGAGAGTGAAGGGGAGTTGGGAGGAGAGAGAGAGAGAGAGAGAGAGAGAGAGAGAGAGAGAGAGAGAGAGAGAGAGAGAGAGAAAGGAAGAAGAAGGGAGGGAGTTCTGGTTAGAGAAGTTTTATTTTAGATGGTGTAGGAGAGAGTCCTTTTTCTGAGATGAAGTCAGATTAGGAAGGTCAGCTGGGTGTTTTCTCTGTTCCTCTGAGCTAGAGGGTTTTCACCCCAGCATGATTTCCAAGTCTTCATGGGTAAAACAAAAAGAGCCTTAGTGAAAAAACAACATTTACCTCCCTATGTGAGTACTACTGAGGCAGTGGCAAAGTCAGCAGCAGCCCAATGCAAAGGCTCCCTGGGCTCCTGACTCAGCAGCAAGGAGGCCATGATGAATACAGAGACATAGACATCAGCTGAGGCAGTGATAGGTTCAGGTGCAGCTGAACGCAGCATATATAAAACAGCATATGTGTCTGGCTCATTCAGCATTATATGAACTTCATAATCAGTTGATATGTATATTACAGCTTTAAGAATAAGAAAAATTCTACCACAAAGTTGTCTTGGATATTGAGGATCAATACATTATGTATTTAAATTGGAAATGATTAGTTTGAGTCTAAAGAAATGATAAGCTTTAATAACCAAGAAAATGCCTCACAGGCAAATTTGATGAAAGCATTACTCAGTTCTATTTCCTTTATTACAGGTGACAATAGTTTGTGTTGACTTAAACAAAACCTAACTAGCACACTCACAGTCCATATCATTTTAATGGTTTGTCACCCTATATACTTTAAAAGATATTTGATGAGCAAACACTTGTTAAGCTATTTATACAGTGATCTCAAATGTAACAAACTTACCCTTTTAAGGCCTATATATTTGATAATGTTCCTTACAGATTCATTATAAGTATAGGGTTTCCATATGAAATTACTCATAGTTCATGAGGATTACTGCAAAAAAATTGATGTTCCTTTTCTTGGGTTGAAAAAAGAACATCCCTGATGGATAAGTGACCAACATCATTAAAGTGAACTCTAATGGGATGTACTTGTGTGGATCGTCTCACAGAAACACTGATCTGAAGGAGGCTCAGACTGCAGTTTATGCTAGAAGCTGAAATGGTAGATATGTACAGATTTTACTAGATTTGATGGCATAAATGCTGCAGGATAGAAGGGGGCAAGAACAGTACCTGAGATGTGGCCAGGTGTGAAGCCAGAAGTAGCCATTAGTGAGTATATGTGGCCCCAGATGCATGGTAATCTCACGATTAATGGTGTCATTGAAAGAAGCTGTGGCTTGGTACTATAAGTCAAAGTCAGAGTCTGCGGGTAGGCCAGGAGTGTCTGTTCGGGAAGGTACAGCTTCAGCTTCAGTGGAAAATCCAGGGTTTTGGAAATGGCATTGAACTGGGACAACGATGAAATACAATAGCATTCGTGGAATGGAATCAGCCTGAGCCTATGCTATGCAAGCTATTTGAAAGCTTGGTGTTCTTATGTCCCAGACATGAGACACTGAGGTAGTTGCACTGTTGACTTTTGTTTCGATTTGATTTCAGTGTGTAGTTTCTTCCTTCTTTGAATAGTAAAGCATGTTACTTATTTAAGATATAAGGCTGGATTTTAAAATGTACTCATATTTTAAATTTTTCTAAAGACTGAAAGATTTTAATGTCACATCTTGCATCTTAAGAGATTTGTCAGCGGTTTAGGACACATGCAGCTTTTGAAGAGGACTCAGGTTTGCTTTCGAGAAGCCACATTATGGATCACAAGTATTCAAGATCCAGAAGAGTAAACATCCTGAGCTGATCCTCAATTTAAAGGAAAAGCTAAACTATGATATAAGTGTATATAAGAACTCTTTGAGTTCTTTGGTGTTGCATATGACATTTTGCTATTTGAGGCTGATGGATGGCAAACACACTGAAGAATATAAATGGGGTGATAAACTATGTTCTGTATTGTTTCCTAAATGAATATATGAAGAGACTTTTGTATTGCATTTAACTAGAGTCCTAGAAACATTATAGAGTAAGAGTTAAAATATTTTTTGGAGTTTGGTTAGTAAACAAGATAAGGATGGTGGGGAGAAGAAGTTACTAATTTGCAATGGCATTTCCCTGGCCCCATTTTCTAACTTTACTGTTAAACCCTTGCTTTCCACTCTCCTTATTAACATTGTATTACTGCTGCATTGTCTTCTTTTTATCAATTTTTAGCTAGTACCTAGAATGTAACATGAGGGCTGGGCTTGTTAGGGTTTCTGTCCTGCCCCATTCCCACTGCTGGCAAGCTCCCAAAGAATCACACAGAGTCTGCATTAGATACAAACTGATTGGCTCATTAGCTCAGGCTTCTTGTTAACTCTTGTAACTTATGTTAACCCATTACCCTTATCACTGATAGCCCCATGGCTCAGTACCTTTTTCAGCTGGGTAGATCACATCCTGCTTCTTCGGTGATCTGGGCAGGACAGTGCCCAGACCCTGTTCTCATTGCCCCACTCTACTTCTTGTCTGGTTGACTTGTCTATACTTCCTGCCTGGCCAATCAGAGTTTATTTAAAACATGGTTGACAGAATACAGACAATAATTCTCCCACACCATCTAGAAGAGTTCTTAGCACAAGATAATTTTTTTAAGATTTATTTTATATTGAATTATCTATGTTTGTGCCTGTGTCCATGTGTACCTCTGTGTGTGTTTGGGTGTGTGTGTGTTTGTGTGTGTGTGAGTTTGTGGACATGATTGCATAAGTACCTGCATAGGTCAGAAGAAGTTTTTGGATCCGTTGGAGTTACAGCTGATTGTGAAGTACCTTTTATGGTTGATGGGAATAAATTTAAACGTTAAAAGAAAAGCAAGTAGTTTTACAAAAGAGCCATCTCTTTAGGCCACTGATGCTTTAGAAAAAGAAAAAAAGAAAAAGTATGTGACAAGTATAATGGCACATGGTTTTAATTTTAATGATCTCAAGTCATCCTTTATTCTGATAACTACATCCCATCATATCATAGTTCAAACCAATTTCAGGACATAGAGACTATAAGTAAAGTTATATCAAGCTGTAATGTCCATAACAAAGAGCTTGTAGGTAATTGTGCTGGGATCTATGTTGTCTTGATAATTTTAATTTGTATCTTAGACATTTAATCCAAAAAGACATGAGTAAATCAGACATTTTCATGTCTCAAAATCTCACAATGATGAATTTAGGAGTAGCTCCCATTTTTGTTGACTTGATTTCTAGTCACCATCTCAATGACAAATAAAAATTAATCTAAAATTGGTATTTGGTTAAAAAATTAGCCATTCACATAGGAGGTTGTTGGTTCCTGGCCGCTTAGCCCTGAAATAATCACACAGAAACTGTATTAATTAAATCACTTCTTGACTCATTAGCTCCAGCTTCTTATTGGCTAACTCTTACATATGAATTTAACCCATTTCTTGTCATCTGTATATCACCATGTGGCTATGGCTTACCAGCTAAAGTTCTAGCTTCTGGTCTCCGGTGGGCCAACAGGGCTTCTCTCTGACTCTGCTCTTCTTTCTCCCAGCATTCAGTTCAATCTTTTCTTCCTACTTCTTCTCTACTTTTCCATAGGCTCAAGCCAGCTTTCTTTATTAACCAATCATGTTCACAGAACACAGAGGGTATTCCACATCACATTCAAACATGTTAGTGTTTATTTTTCTGAAGCACTAATTTTTATGAGGCTACTAGAAGTAGAAGGGTTCTACTGAGAGGTTCTTAGCACCTATGTACTTTACCATAGTTCTGAAGTCCTTCAACAGATGATACATAATTCTACTCGTATGACAAAGTGATTTCAATTTGGCAACCTGATATGTCTCTCTATTTACTGATATCATAATATATTGAATTAAAATTTTATAAAATTAAATAATATAATAAAAAATATTTTTATTTTCCTGTATCAATATTAGCTTTGAAAGTTGGAGCAGTAGAAATTTTAACCTTCAGAGAAACCTTAAAGGTCCATTAATTTCCTGTAGTTAAACAAACAATAAAACAATAGTAAATATGTTTGTTCCTGTATCAGTAGTTACTATTACCATCATAACTGTAGAAAAGACATTAATAAGAAAAGAGACATTGTTAGTGATAATAACCTTAAACTGGGACATGCTTGATATCTAAATTTCTCAGTAGAAACAAGTGTTTCAGGAGAGTGGGCAAGACACAGGCTTGCCCAGTGCATCCTCCACTTGTACATAAATGCAGGCAGAAGAGTTGGTACCTCAATTATTCTCTCTAGCATTCTACTCCCTTCTTTGATCCAGGCATGTGGTACCTGTGTCTTTCCTCAAGACAACAGTAACAGAATTGTTACTTACTATCATACATCTTTTTTCTATCACTATTTACCAGTAGCTACTGAAGTTTACAATTTCAAGGACATGTTTATCTGAACTCATTTAACTTTAACAAAAAGAATAGGAAAAGATAAGAGAATCAAAATTTTAGCAAATTACAATATAGATAATCTATACCAAGGCAAAACCTTAGCAAGTCAAGATCAATGACTATTGCATGCCTGGAGCTAAAACAGACTTTAGTTTAGAAGCATAATTTTGTCTTTGTACTTTAGGCACATGCTATGAGATATTTTAATATCCCATTTGAACATTGGGTCATTAAAGGCTATCAATTATTAAAATTTAATCACAAATCCTTGCTCTGTTGAGAGAAAACTAAATAAGCATTCAAAAAGAAAACTATGTATATAGTCTAGAAAGTGTTTATATAGCCAAAAAATAAATGAAGCCAACTTTGCTTTTTTCATTGTTTAATACACTGAAGACAATCTTGCTGCTGAAAACAATGTATAAATACTGCTACACTTTATGGGAAACAAATATCTCTTGCACATTTATCCTCTGTAAGTAAACTCTCCCTCACTGCAGTGTTTTTTATTTTCCTAAAATCATCCAGTTGTGACCAATTTTGTTAAAAATCAAACTTTATAATAACATGATCAATGCTTTGTGTTTGATTGGTCTTCATTATGCTTAGCATAGAAAAAATTCTAGTAATATGTGTAGGTAAAGAAACACTAGTGTAAACATAACTATCCCATTTTAATAATTTATTATGAATCAATTCCTTATTAAAAGAATTATCAAACTCTGAGTCAATTGTGAAATATATGTTCAGTTTTGTTTGAGATCCTATCGTAATGTAAATATTAAAAAACTCTAAAATTCTTCCTTAAAAACATGATATCAGTTATAAGTTAATCTATACTTACTATGTAATATCATCCTGGGATTTCATAGGCAGCACACTAATATGTTTCTTCAGTAGGCTTGGTCATCAATTTCTGAGTAAGGAAGAATAAATGTTTAAGCCTGAAAGTATTTAGAGTGCCGAAAGAAGGAAGACTTACAGGCAGAGAAATCTCAGTATATTACTGGACAGAAATGTGCAAGTCATATTTTGCTGAATTTTATGCTCATACTATTGTTTATTATGTTCTCCATGGTTTCAGTCAGCATTTGGGTACCGTGTAATATAAGCAATGTCTTTTATTGTAGTATTTGTATCTAGATGTCCTTAGGTCTTTGAAAGGATAAAGTGGCTTAAAATTTTCACTTTCTCCTAATACTACAAAAGCTAGTAAATCCTACTATTTACAAAATAAAAGAATTTACACGTCATTAACTCTTTGTCAATGCTCCTTTAAATAAGGACAATAGATTTATCTTTAAAAATTAGGAAAATAGGACATACAAATTTATGCTTGGTGAGAATGCTTCAGATTTATTTTTATTTAGCAAACATCAGCTTTCTTCTGAGTATATATTTTACCTAAGTCTGAAGATAAAAAATCTAGTTTGATAGATAAAAATAGCCTATCCTCATATATACTCTTTCTTTTTAAGTAACTTTGAAAGTAAATCTCAGAACTATGTTTTTCAAAACCAATGTCTTCAATCACAAAAAAAAAAACATAGTTAAAAACAAACCCAAAATGTTTTTTTTTAAATAGTGAGGCATTAGCTATCCAGACAACCCAGTTAGTTATGTAGTGTTTGTGTTGATCAAAAAATCATCAGATTCTTAGGAAAATCTCTGCTCCATTGTGCTTATGTAAGCACAGACTGTGTTTCTTGAATGTAGCTTTATAGGTAGGAGTACTAGCAATTTAGAGAATTGCTCAAATATTTCATCTGTGTTTGCACAAAAACCTAAAGTCAGATAGTGAGGCAGAAAGGAGTACATCTGAATCATTCCAGAAGGAGCTGTGTCTTTCTTAAACATCATATAATCCTTGATCTAACATTTTGTTTTCAACATTTCAATGTTGATTTTCAGGATCAGTAAAATGTGATCTGAGTAACATACACCTTTATGGAGCCCATTTTGAAATGTCTTTTTCTCCATGTCCCCTTTGTTCCTATTTACATAGATTTTTAAAGAGATAGTTACAATAAAGAGAAACTAACTCTGTCATTTTCTTTGTTTTGATCTTGGTTTGTCATTGTATTCTTAGAAAAAAAAAGTGTCTGCACCAAATACTTTAATATCAAGTTTTTCCTTTGTCAAGGTCAAGAAGACAGTCCCAGCATCTGTCTGCCATAATCAGGAGAGTAAGAAAAAGGATGGGTCAATGGAGCCTCATTTCCCATGATGTAAGCATAAGATGTAATTAAATTTTGTTATTGTAAATAATTAAAAGAGATATCATGACTTTAACACATTCCCTAGTTAAAAACAAATCCTTTCTTACTGATTTGCTACTCTCCTCTCACGAATTCAGATATTTCAATTAAAAGTAATGACAACTGATGAAAAAGACTACTGTTACTGGTTTAGTGATAACTGGCGTAAACCATCAGAGACACACATGGTGCTACATGAGTGGCAGTTGCTCTAACTATTCATAAAGCTTAGATTACAGGGTGGGATCAGCTTCAGGAATTCAGAGAGAAAAGATGTGTGGAGATTCCACCTCCTAGGAACAAGGAACTTTGGAAGGTATCTGACATGACTGTGGGATGTGATTCAAGATGAACATTTTTTGTGTTTGAATTGATTTTAAAATAACTGAATGATGTGACCAACAGAAAATAATTTCTAGAGTTTTCAAGGCAAGAGAGTTCATGATAAGTAACTAGGCTGGCTGGTGGTTGTATTCACCTTTAATCCCAACACCCAGGAGGCAGAGGCAGGTGGATCTCTCTGATTTCGAGGCCAGCCTGGTCTACAAGAACTAATTCCAGAACAGGCTCCACAACTACAGAGAAACCCTGTCTCAGAAAAAAAAAATGAAAAAGGAAAGAAAAACGAACAAGCAAAGTCTTTCTCTGCTACAGTCAGCATGCTGGTTCATGTAGTTTATTTTCTTTCTCATGATAAGAAGAGCTAAGAGTTCTCTGTTGGATTATGAAGATTCTCTAATTACATGTTAATCTTTTTTATTTTTTATTTTATTTTTTATAATGCTTGTATTTATTTATTTATTATGTATACAATATTCTGTCTACATGTATGCCTACAGGCCAGAAGTGGGCACCAGACCTCATGATAGATGGTTGTGAGCCACCATGTTGTTGCTGGGAATTAAACTCAGGACCTCTGGAAGAGCAGACATACATTATTATGGGTGAAGGCATGGAAGAGTACTTAAGATTAAAACTATATAGCCAGGTGGTAGTGGTGCATGCCTTTAATCCCAGCACTCGGGAGGCAGAGGCTGGTGGATCTCTGGGAGTTCGAGGCCAGCCTGGTCTACAAGAGCTAGTTCTGGGACAGGCACCAAAGCTACAGAGAAACACTGTCTCAAAAAAAAACAAAAAAAAAAAAAGATTAAAACTATACTAACTTAAGCTGTAAAAATTGATTACAGGAAAAAAATCCAGGGTTGGTCATTATATTTTTTTTTTCCTAGAGCAGGTTAAACAGGTTAAACACACAGTGGAATAATTGCGGGAAAACCTTTCTTTTCTTTTGATATTAATACAGATTGAATTGAATGTAATTGGTCCCCATAATCTCACAGGGCATATCATTCACTGTTAGGAGTTATGACATTGTTGGAGTATATATGGTCTAGTTGGAGGAAGTATGTCACTGTGATTGTGGACTTTAAGGTTTCCTACGCTCAAGATACTGCCCAGTGTCTCAGTCATTTTCATGTTTGCATCATGATGATATGGATTGAACCTCAAAAGTGGGCCAACCCAATTAAATATTTTTGTTAGAAGAGTTACCACAGTCATGGTTTCTTTTCACAACAATAGAAACCCTAATTAGGACACCAGATATGGATTGTAAACTGAAATTGGGTTTTATGCAAAAGTAGCAAGTATTCTTAACTCTGAATCACCTCTTTATACATTCCAATATATATTTATAACAGTATTACTAAAACACTCTATTACCAGATTAATGGATATTGCCTATTTTAAAATCCTATTTTTTTAGGTGAGTCAATACAGCATTTCTGCAGCTGAACTGAAAGAAAAATCAATGAATACTTTTCATTTTGTGGCTCAATGATGCTAAATCCCAAGGTATATTTAAGTATGCTTCATGAGTCTTTCATATCAAAATCTGTTTTTTTTTTTCTTTCTAGAAAAGTTTTGGCAAGTTTTTAAGAGTTTTATGCCCCCCTGCCAATCACAGTGGAAATAAAGTTATGTGAAAAAGTTTAGTTTTATCTTTCTCTGCAGAATTTGCAATTTGACACTTCTGTAAAGATTTTACAAAGATATATCCTTCCTTACACAAGAAATTTCATTCCTAGAACCTTTAAAACATAGTGCTACTATAATTGGTATCCCTAATCCCATTGTATTCATTGTGAATTTTTAGGGTACACACACATCTGTGTCTACTATTTCTTCCCTGCTAGACAACTCAATTCTAATACTTGATCTTATCCACAAAATTTATAACAGTGCTAAGTTTCCATTAGTGACAACCCAACAACAACAGACATGGTAAACTTCATCTTGTAAAAGGTTGCACATTCTGGAGAGAAAATCCCATGTGTTCATATTAATAATCTTCATCTATCATGGAAAGAAGATAAAATTAACTGGGGGATTTTAAGGAAAATAAACTCTAACTTTTCAAAAATAACTTTAAAATCCTTCAAAAGTCAAATTGTTCTCAGTGCAGGGCCCCTAATGGCTGACAGCAATTGGGTTCAGTATTTGAGCTCTATCTAAGGTTTCCTCAGAATTATAAGATATCTATAATTGGCATGTATCTTTAGTTGAAGACTAAATTATAATTTGGATACAGTGTGTTTCTTTTGTAAATACAGAAACATTCTGCATTATTTTGATAATATTTTGCATGAGACAAAAGGAACATTAAATTTTGTTTAGAAATTAAAAGGAGGAAAATATTGATATGATTTTGATAATATTTTGCACGAGACAAAAGGAACATTAAATTTTGTTTAGAAATTAAAAGGAGGAAAATATTGATATGATTTTCCAGTACTCTCAGCTTTAATTCACAATTCCTGATTAAATGATGCCTTTTATCTAAGTGGACATATCATAAAGTATTGTCAACATATTTTGCAATTTTATTATTCTCAACATCATTTAATTAAATATTTTAAATTTAACATGAAAAAACTCCATAGGGTTAATATTTCAGAATTATTTACCATCTGTGATGCTATTTTGAAAGCCTGGAAATTTGGGATGTGGTCTTATGTCATGCTAGTGAGACACCACCTTTGAGATAGTACTGGCCAATTGTTCTATTCCTTTGCCTCTGCTATAAGTTGAACAATCTCTGCTATATTATTTTCACTGCCATGGTGTTCTGTGCCAATACAAGCCTATAAGACACATTCCACAGGACATTGGATGAAAATCTTCTTCAACTAAGACCCAAAACAACAATTCCTACTGTTTTTGTAATAGGTATTTATCCACAGAAATGAAAGTCTTCCTGATAAAAGAAGAGTGCCAGTATAATTCTTTTAACTCATTATTCACTTTTTTTGGATGTAAACTTTTATATCAAAGCCTTTTACATTGTTATTACATGGGTTGTGAGGATGGCATATGGGTGACAGAGAAGGTCAGAAGAGCATTAAGTTTCAATTGGCACTGGAGTTACAAAGGTTGTGCGCTGCCTGACCTGACACTAATTCTTCTGGAGGAGCAGAAAGTAATTCTAAGTGCTAAAACATTTCTCCAATCCAGAGATTTGAGTGTTTAAGCACACACACACACACACACACATGTATGTTTGTATGTGCCTATGTATGAGACACCAAAACAACTAGAGACATAAACAGTTGCTTTAATATACTTTTTCTGCTATTCATTCATAACTGCACGATCAAAAGCATTCTATAATATCTAGCCTATGAACTTTGTGGTACCCTATTCTCCTTGTTTAATGTCCAGAGAATACAGTTCGAGACTCAGTAATCAGATCTCAAATATCAGCAAACTTTCAGCTTTGTTTTTGTAATCATACCTTTAATCATAAAAGTTCACACAAGTACTGGTTTTAACTGCCTTAATTATATTCTTTATGCAGTGATGCATACATAGAGTATGGCACTAAGACATTAAATACATGTGTTTGATATTATGCATAGTTATAAAGTATGTGCCTCTAAAAGCACATCCGTGGTTTGATTTAGAGCTCTAGACAATATTGTTCAGCTGCATTACAAATTTTCTTAAATCGGTTTTAATATCCTAATGAGTATGAAAGCCATTTATGAAACAAGCATGCACTCTTGACATGTAAATATTCCACAAGCAACAGTCCAAATATAAAGAGCAGTGAAGCACTGAGGGAGGGTTTGTTATAATCTCCACACTTCTGCCACTTATGTTGATATTCAGCATGATAACAGCTTGTCTGAGAGAATTGGGTTTGGAGTGCAAAGGGCATAATGGCCAGCACTCTGTGACTCAGAATTCTATCTGAACATCACTACCGAGCTGTTCAAACATTCTCACTCAGAGCATGGGAAAGCCGGCATCATTGTCAAACCTTCTGGGACAGCATGTTTTCTGAGGAGTATTGGGTATTTCAGAGATAGAAGTTAATTTCTGTTTCCTCATCAATATTCACTTATTAACAACATAGCAATTACTACTTGCTTTTATTTTTTCATGGAAAGGGCATATTTGCTTGATTTAACTAGGATCACATTTTGAAGGTCAGACTGTCTATTAAACCTGTTTAACTAGAGGTGTTTCAGGTGTTATCTGGAAGTGTGATCAACATCCTGCCACTATTATAATGGAAGGTGGGCAAGTTTATAACATGAAGTTGATCGCTTCTTCTTTGGTCACCAAGAAGAAGAGTTGGAAAGGAATTGACTTTGACTTTCTTGAGTTCTTGAGGAAATGGTATAAGCTTCTCTCTACCTCTGGTATAGTAATATAGGGTTACAGAGGTCAAAGACAATAATTTTGGACAAGATTTGAGAATCATGTTTGATGACGAGAGAGAGAGACAGAGAGAGAGACAGAGAGACAGACAGACAAACAGACAGACAGACAGAGAGAAACTTTCCACAACATACTCACTAATTTCTGAGCTGTTTTGAAAATAATAAAAATTCTTTTGCTGTCTGCTGTTGAAATTATATGCAAGACATGAGCTATTTATATAACAATGTAACTCTTCAGCATTATGACTTAGTATAATTAACTATGTAGTTAGATTTAGACCTTAGTTTATATATGTACATATAGTTATGTATAGCTATGTGTTAAGTATAGTTACCTTTATGTTTGTAGAAGAATTACATTATGATTATTGGTTCTTTTGCAAAACATGAGGTTTTATAAAAAATAATTGGAAATATTTTGCACATGATTTCAAATGTTTGCAACAATTTTATCAGTTTGTGTGCATATCATTTTTACTATAGATACAAAACAAAAATACTCTCAAAAGGACTACATCTTAATAAAAGTATTTAAAAGATGTTTAAATGTGATTACTAAATATTCAGTTTTCTGAATATTTCTGAATATTGATTATTTAGAGAACTATGAAGAAACAAGAGTAGGATGATCACCACTGATTCAAAAATATAGCAATGAAAATATATGGATTTTCATTATGCTATGTAATAGGGGTACTTCAAAAGTAACAACATTGATGTCCATTTTGACAAAGTATTTTATGCTATAAACCCAGGTATGTGACAGATTCCAGTAACATGACCGTATGACACAATACTTTATATTTCTTCTCTACATGAGTCTAAAAAAATAAGCTATGACTTTTTCGAAGTATGTTCAGTGAACGTGGTTAGGATAACAAAATTGCAGGCATATAACCAGAAGAATTGATTAGTCAGCATCCAATTTTACAGGAATAACTTGCTTCATATAAAAGTCTATAAATAGTATTTCATGCCTTAGAGTTTAAAGTTAAGGATGATTTACAAAGAGACCAAATTTCAAGAAATGGCATATTTTCAATAATAGAAGCCCAAACACTAGTTGCTATATGACTGGCAGTAAGGCGCCTAATGGAAATTTAAAGTTATTGTTTAGTTGACATGACATAAAATGATTAAACCATTACTATTTATTATTATAAAAATAATAATTTATTATATACATTCCTCCAAATGCACATATTTTTAGGAAGCTTTGGAATCCATATGATAATTTCTTCAATTTATAGATGAGGAAATAGAGGTCTACAGAGCTAATTACAACAAAATTGTCACCCACAGCTAGGGGAAGAGTTTCTGCAATCCAGTCTAGTGCTCAACCTGTGGAAAGATGTTTGAATTTTGTGAGTATATTCACATTGTATTTTTATTTCTAAAGTGAAATAAGAATAAAGTTCTAATTTAATGAAAAATTACATGCATAATATAAGTATGCTTCTGCAAGCAGTGGCATTGATGTTAGAAACGTTAACAGTTTTTTTCAAATTGTTTAAAAAAATAATATGCAATCAAAATTTTCTATTGTATACATAAATATTATCTCTGAGTGGAATTAGTATGTAGTACACATTGTGTTTTAAAGGATGTGATTGCTTCTCTCTCTCTCTTGTGTGTAGAAATGTGTGTGTGTGTATTTGTGTATAGCATGTATTTGTCTTTGGTTTGTGTCTATGTGTTTTCTGTGAAGAGTATGATGCTTATCTTTCATTGTATATAACTCATGAAAATTAGAGGTAAAAAACTATTTGGTAATTGAAAAGTAACTTTCCAAGGGTCCAGGTATCAGAAGAAAATTCTTGTTTCTCAGAAGTATGAGTCTTCCATGAGGGAGTGTTTGGTGGTATTCTGTGGTTCATTAAATATCATATCTAGTCTTCGGTGAGTGATTCATTGGAGTATTTTTATGTAGCTTTTTTTAAAAGTTAATCTTAAAGAAAATAAAGAAAAGAAATGTCTCTCTGGTAGGAAAGAATGCTTTTTACCTAACAAATTCAACGAATCTATTTGAAGTACAATTTAAAGTAACTCCTATTAATCACCATTGTAAAGCTCAAGAGAATAAATAATTATTTTTTTGGAGTATCTCAATGTTTAGCATAAAAAGAAATCAATGAAAAAGAAAGCAATACAATTTTGTTAGCATGACCATTTTATGCATATCAGTAGGGAGAATGAAAGCCCACTGGTATGAAAATAATAACCACCCAGTTATGAATTATTTGTTCTCTAACTTTAAAAGGAAAGAATCATAACAATTTTTTAAAAGAGGGAAAAAAGAAGCAAGATAAAGTACCTTTTTGTGTCACTTTCAGAAATGACTTTTTTTCTTTTATTCTAAAAGACAAGATGTGTTTTCCTATACCGATCAGCTGATTTTTGATTTTGCTTTGTCTATTTCTACATCATAGTCCAGGATGACCATGTCACCTACATTCTTCAGTTGATTTGTCTATTTCTACATTACAGTCCAGGCTGACTTTTCTTTACTGTTCAACTGTATGCTATCTTCCTCATTTTGTCAAAAATAAAATAATTAAAATAGACTTATGGACACATGATCACCAAATACATTTACATTCTAGAAGAAATTCCTTTTGAAGGGAATGAATATGCGTTGAGTCTTAGCCCAAGGGAAGAAGGAAGCTTCCAGGACAGCAGATAGCATTTGTATAGTAGACTACATTGCTAGCTGCCAAAAGAATGAAAATACTTGTAGATCACCAGGACCACATCGAGTTCCAAATCTAGAAAGTAAAGTTGAAAATGCAAGTTCCGATGTACTATTGCATTAACCTCAAATTTATAGAAAAAGCTTTATTTCCACACACAGATGGTCACATTTTTCTAATGTAAATTAACTTTGAAACAATAAGCTATTTGTGAATTTTATCTTTTAATACCAATTCATAATTGCTAAGTAATCATATAAACTTCAAATAAAAGATTTATTTTCATATTTACTTAATTCTGGTGGATTTAATATAATGTTTTGGACCTGACCCTTTCTTTTTGGCCTCTACATTTATTTGTGTTTACATAATTTAAGTTATAATAAAAGCCAGGGTAATAGTTATCTTATTACATAGGTAATTTGTATAATTCTTATGGGTGAAATTTAGGAAAGAAATTCTTAAATAGTTTATGATCCCTTTATGTTTAGATTTAAAAACCTGGACTAACATCACTAAAGACACACAAGAAACTTATAAAATATTAATTGAATTGAATTAACAGAATTGAAGGCAGTAAGTAGCTGTCAGTTCTTCTGATTTTTTTTTTTCAGAATTTGCAGAGAAAAGTACATCAGAAAGCTTTGAAAACAAAGTGAAATGACTCTGAGTGAGCAGAAGTAACAGAAAACTCCTCTCTCCTCATTCTAATGGGAAATATTTCCCTATCCTTAAATTTGACTCACACTTAGGAAAACGACCTTTAGGAACATCCTGGACACAAAGGAAAACTGATCTGAAAATCATTTAGCAGTATGTTTCGTAGGGCTGTACTAAAGTTTTGAGCATACAAGAGACTGATGCGCAGGAAAAATGGATTTCTGCAACCATCAGCTTGTCAGGTATTGAATTCTGTCATTGTTTTCCACGCAGGTGCAATTGTAGTTCCCAACCAAAAATGTCACATCAGAAGTAAATTTACATATCCAGCAAAGGAGAGATTTGTTAAAATGAGAGGTGTTTCTAGCAGTCAAACCAAAAGACAAAACAAAAAGAAAATAGTGCAATAATAAGAATTTGAATTGTTCAGCCTACTCTGGATGTCTTATAATTAATTATACTAATTAATTGACTTTCATGATAAGTTTATAATGGCTCAGGATGAGTGCTACCTGCCAGAAGAAATGCTCTGCTCCTTAAATTCAGTATCTCTCCTATTAAGAAGCACAATATTTTGAAGTTGCATTACAAGATTATATTCCCATTAAAATTAAGGGTCATCAATGCATTTTTATGGTCATAATATTTTGGGTTATTGAAATAAATCTTCCTATTGTACCTCTATTGTGATCAGAGAAATTAAAAAAGTATAACCTTAAATGATTTGAAATAAATTAAATCTCCCTTAAATAATTCTATATATTAATTAAAAAAATAATGTATGCATGATAATAATTATGTTACTTTAGAAACATTTCTTTCTTTTCATTTTTTGAGACAGTGTTCTTCAGTACAGTCCCAGATGTCCTGGACCTAGCTCTTGTAGACCAAATTGGCTTCTAATTCACAAAGATCTACCTGCCTCTGCCTACCGATTACCGGGATTAAAGGTATGTGTCACTGCTGCCTGGCTTAGAAACATTTCTTTAATGATTTTAACAAATGCTGCAGGACTTTGTCGAACTTCATTAAAAAATTACTGATGTTGAACCTCTCATAAAAGACACACAAGAAACTTATAAAATATTAATTGATGGATTTCTTTCTTTAATTAGAGCAAATATATTGAAACAATGTCAGTTTTTGGCTGACACTGTAACAGTATATAAAAGCAAATAATATTAATATGAAAAATAAACACATATTGTTCAGTCATTTTATGGTTGCTTTCATATTTCTTCAGGCAAAGTGTTAATTTTTCAGTTTCCTAGTAATTTCCATATAGAGATTAATGGATCTGTTTCTCAAGAGAATAATTTAATAGGCAGCTTATAAACAGTGTTTGTAAAAAGTATTCTATCTTATTTAGATTGAACTAGGCTCATTGACTAATTAAAAGAAAGTATGTCTCTTATTTTTTTTCTTTTTCATTTTATTTTTGTGATGTTTTATAATTTCCTCTTGAATATAATTTAATTCAGTAGTTCCCCGTTTACTTTCCTCTCTCCAAAACATCCAATATACCTTTTCCTATTGTCCTTCAAATTCTTTGCTTCTTTAATTTAGTAATTTTTAATTGCTATTGCATATGTGTGTCTGTCTCTCTGTGTCTGTGTATACATACTCATTTGCACACACATGCACACACACATTCTTAAACATGTCAGGCTCTGTCTGTATAATGCTAATACTACCTGTATTTATGTTTTTACTGCTGCCCATTTAACACTAGATCACCATTTGATATGTTCTTTCATGGGTGTGGTTATCTTTCTCATTCCCACCATTCCTGAGTTGCCTATAATTACTGTATGTCTGAGGCCTTGGGGAGTTTTCCCAGACAACTCTGTGTTTCATCTAACTCCTTATAATTTCCTGAATTCTGTAAGTATCCCAAGCAAGATAAACATCTTTGAGAATACAAAACTAATATCTACATATGAAAGAAAACATAACACTGTTGACATTCTAAGTCTAGGCTGCCTCATCTAGAATGATTTTCCCCCAAGTTCCATCTGATAACCTGAAAATTTCAAAGTTTGTTTTACTTACTACTAGACAAATATTCTATGTGTAAATGTAATACTTATTTCTTATCCGTACATCAATTGATAGACATCTAGTCTGTTTTATTCCTTGGTTATTGTGAACATAGCAGCAGTAAATATCAATGACCAGGTTTGCATCCTTCAACCCTCATGAAAGAATCTTTTTACAGTAGATGGTGCTTACTAGAGACTCACAGCTGGTGCTCGAGAAGAGAATAAGATACAGCTGTATGTTCAGTACTCAATGGTACTTTTTCTTTTATCTTATCCTGAGGTTTGGTGACCATTTCAGTATCGTGGAGTGGAAATGTTGTAAGGTCAGGCGAAGGGGGAACTGAATGGTTACAAAGAAATCGTGTTTTTCAGATGGAGCAAGGAATTTGCACATATGTACTGCAGCAATCTCAGCAAGGAGAGCAGAGGGGAAATGAAGCCCTTCTCTTAGGTAAGTATCTATTGTCAAACAGTTATTGGCTGATGCAAAAAGGTTTTCTTTAAGGTTTTTGTGTTGGAATAACACTTGTCCAAGGCTATTCTTGATAATCTGATGTATGGGGAAGAAAGATATTCCCCTGCCTAAAACCAACAAAATTTTGGCAAAGACATGTCCTGAGGCCAAACCCTCAGGTGTCTTGGTGGTTTTTATTCCAAAGAGTAGCTAGCTGGCTTGCACTCAGGTTATCTCTCCCTGTAATGACACTATTTCCAAAATCCTGATTCTGCTTTTCATGGAGCTATTTGCAGCTAAGCTGAATCACTGAGCCTCTTTCCAGACTTGGGCATAATTTGCATATCTAGGATTTCACTTTCCATATCCGCTTTCCTTCAGAAATTTTTGCCAACTTCCAATTCTTGCAAAAACCTGAAATATGTTTCCATATTTCACTTTTATCACTTAGAATACGCAATGTTTGGCCCAAGTTAACTGTCACACTCCTTGAGTAGGAAGAAATAATTTGTTATACCTGCTTAGTACAGTTAAACTTTCAAAGACATAACAATTTTTCCTAAACATCCATTTAAGACCTGCTGGATCTAAACTGAGATTAGACTTAGTTTCACTGGGATTTTAAAAATATATAAAGAACTCAAGAAACTAGGCTTAAAATGTCAATTAACCCAATTAAAAAATGAGTTACTGAACTGAACAGAGAATTAACAACTGAAGAAGTTCAAATGGCCAAAAGACACTTAAGGTCATGCTCAACCTCCTTAGCAATCGGGAAAGGCAAATCAAAATAACTTTGAGATACCATCTTTTTGTTTTTTTGTTTGTTTGTTTGTTTTTAGATCTTAAACATTTTTTTAATTGAGAATAGGAAAAAGTTTCCGCCTCCACCCAGCCTCCCATTTCCCTCCCCCTCCCCCCATTCTTCTCCCCCTCCCCCACTCATCTCCCCATCCCCCCACTCCTCTCCCCCTCCCTCTCCAATCCAAAGAGCAGTCATGGTTCCCTGCCC
>NW_026067912.1:13475449-13506556 GCF_014885135.2 Alexandromys fortis | reverse complement strand
TCTACTTCCCTTAGCCAAGAGGATAACTATATGTTTTTTCTTGGGTTCACCTTCTTATTTAGCTTCTTTAGGTTCACCAGGTATACACTCCGTGACCTTTATTTATGGCTAGAAACCAATTATGAGTGAGTACATCCCATGTTCATCTTTTTGGGTCTGGGTTACCTCGCTCAGGATAGTGTTTTCTATTTCCATCCATTTGCATGCAAAATTCGAGATGTCCCCAGCTTGTTCCTTGAGCAACTGAGGAGAGGGCGCCTGAACTGTCCCTTTCCTATAGCCACACTGATGAATATCTTGCATTACACCATAGAACCTTCATCTGGCGATGGATGGAGATAGAGACAGAGACCCACACTGGAGCACTGGACTGAGCTCCCAAGGTCCAAATGAAAAGCAGAAGGAGACAGAACATGATCAAGGAAATCAGGACCTCGAGGGGTGCACCCACCCACTGAGGCAGTGTGGCAGATCTAATGGGAACTCACCAAGGCCAGCTGGACTGGGCCTGATGCAGCATGTGATCAAACCGGACTCTCTGAACATGGCTGACAAGGAGGGCTGACTGAGAAGCCAAGGACAATGGTATTGGGTTTTGATCCTACTGAATGCACTGGCCTTGTGGGAAACTCACCTTCCTAGAGCTGAATGGAGGGGGGAGAGGACCCACAGGACAGGGAATCCTGACTGCTCTTTGGTCTGGAGAGGGAGTGGGAGGGGAAATGTGGGGAAGGGGGAGGGAAATGGGAGGAGGTGAAAATTTGTAATAATGATATAAAATTAAAAATTAAAAAAAAACTTAAATTTCCTTAACCAAATGTTCATTTAAATTTTTGAAGAGACTGTAGCTTGGAAAGTACGTCTTTAAGCTCTTTTCTCCACACCGTTGCTATCTAATCTGTTCACACTTACTGAAATATTTCATTAATTTAAGATTAAAGTTTGTAAATCTCAGAGCAAAACAGAAGAGAAGAATCACCCCAATTGTTTCTCTGCAAGTTAGCACCTGTATTCTTCTAGTGTTCTATAGTCAGAAAATCCCTTGCTCAATTCCCTTCAGTTTTTACTTTTGATTTGATCTGATGTATGTACAAGTAAGGACATCTTTCTTTCTCTATGATATCTCTCTAAAATTTGTTGAAGTACTGTCAGATTAAACATGTATATTCAGTTTCTTTCTCACACATTCAATGATTTTGTAAGTCTTTATTTCAGAAATGTAGATAAATATTTTAAAAGCCACTGATTATCACAGTTTGGACAGTGACCAATACCTCCCTGAACTCCAAGTAGAATTACAGCCTCCAATTCTGCTACTTATTAAATTAGACAGTATTTGGTAGATTTAATAGAAAAATTTCAATGAGGAACAATTGGGGTGATTTTACTTTTCTTTGGAGCTTCATCATTAAATGTGTTGATTTAATGTTTTCTTGCATATTTGCATATTTATTTCAATGTGTTCCTCTATCACATTTCCTGCATGTTATAAATTGCAATTTACTCAAATAAGATACTTTGTAATTTTTTTTTTGGTGACTTTTCATGGGTTAGGGAAGGATGGTTACATCACTATGCTGACATATTTTGAAAATAGAGACTGGCTTCATTATCCAAACCCAGACCTGAATAATTAAACAAAAACTATATTAAATACAACATTGTTTGGCCAATGGCTCAGACATATTTCTAGATAGTTCTTATATCTTAAATTAATCCATTTATATTAATCTGTGTATTGCCATGAGGCTGTGGCTTACTGGTAAGGTTCTGGCATCTTTCTCCTTCGGCATCTACATGGCATCTTCCTGAGATTGCCTTCTTTTTCCTGGTATTCAATTTAATTTTCTTGACTGACTATATTCTGCCATGTCATAGGCCAAAGCTGGTTCTTTATTAACCAATTGTAATAAAACATATTCACAGCATAAAGAGGGGAATCCCATATCAATATTTCACTCCCAATTTTGTTGTTTAATATTGGTGATTAGATCATTTTGATTATTTTTACATTTTTGTAAGACTGCTTCATAACTTTATAGATTATATATTTGCTTCATGTAAGAGCAATTAAATATTTTACAATATCCCATGTTGTAGCATTAGCAGAAATAGACCCTAAATTTGTGTTCTTTATGGTTATCATACAGAATTACCATGAATGTTTGACTAATCTCAAATATATTCCTCAGATTATATTTTATGTATATCTGAGTATTTTGGTATGTAATGGATAATATACTTTTTTTCTTACCTACTGTAGTAAATAGAGTTAACATCTTGAATTCTCAGAGAGGTCATATTTGTGTTTGTTTTCATCATCATGGCCTCTTTTATTTGAATTTATTGATGTGGTCTAATGTCTGCTAGTGTCTGAAAAATGTTTTGTGCTTTTTTTTGGCTCATCTGTGTCTGCACTAATTTATCCAATTATATAATTATTCATTGATAAATCAGTATTCTAAGACTTTACTCTGCGTAGTAAGAAAAGCTATAATTTTGTTGTTGTTGTTGTTGTTCCAGTGAATAAGAAGATATGGTCATGTGTTTAAATCCTCATCAGTTCTTATTTATAAGAACTTTTCCTATTAACACGTTTTTCACTTTTATCAATTTCCAGATGGATCTCACAAAATCTAGAGCTTCTTGAAATACAGTGTATAATACTTATATTATTGTGCTCATTTGTAGTAATCTTATACAGCTGATGGAAGGATCTTGATTTATTTTTTTCCATGTGTCCAAAGCTTTTATACTTTTGTTTTACAAGATCTTCTCAAAGGGGCATTATCTGTTGTCTAATTTTCCTTTGTCCTTTTTATTATATGTGTTTTCAATTCTGAAAACTTTAATTTTTTTCTGAATGTGATATTCTTCTTAATTATAAAATGTGGCTTTCATATGTGTACAAACATATACTTGTACGATTTTTATTATTTTAGGGAAATATGAGATCATTTGATTTCTTGAGGTGTTATTTTTCTCTCTTCCTTCTATACTAATTTTTTTTCCTGTTTCCAGTGCAGAAGGTCCTTCCAATATTACAATTCTTACCTTATTTTACCTGCACCCTGATATTCACCTTCCATGTTTTCTTCCTACCTAGGATCCCATAGGAACTTAAGTCACATAGGCAGATAATGCTTCCCCAAAGAAGCAGAGATTAATAAAATTCTCAGTTCTAGGTTAAAAAAACAAACAAACAAAAAACATTTGAATGATTGTCATATTAACTACTTGGTGGAACTGGTGGCAGGCAGCAGGGATCCTTAGGCTGTTGATATAGAGAAAGTCACTTCCCAGCTTACCCACAATTTAACACCAGTTAGAGAGTCCTGTTCACATACTTCAGGAGCATTGAAAACAACACAACTTTGAACTTTGTGAGTTACATTAGTGATTTACTTCTATGAATTGCTCAATAATTTAATAGGGCCACAAACGTTTTCTTTAGCGGAATTTAAGCCATGAGATGGATCACAAATCTGGTACTCTTCATGCAGCGAAGAACATGGAATTAGACAGGTTATGGGACCCAAATTGAAAACTACTTTTACTATTCTACTAAATAAAAATTAGAAAAAAATCACTGTCTAATGATATATTGCTATACTCATATAAGAGTGTTTTTAAACCCTCCTAAGAGCAGTTTCTTTTTTTCAAATGATGCTAATTATGAGAGAGACTAGAAACCACCATCACAGAGACCTTGGAACTGTCGTACCTAAATGAATGAGATGTCTCCGTCACACCCTTCCCCTCACTCTACTTGTCCTATCAAGACACTAATTATTGAAATTTGAGCTAAGTCAATATAAAAATTTACAGAACTAGTGTTACATAAAATACAAAAAAATGATCAGAGCTTTAGAAAACACCCATGCATGCATTAAAATGGATTCATTTTCAGGAATATTATAGCTTTCAAATAGGGATGATTGATGCATTAAATTCAAGATTACTTTTTATGCAAATAAGAAATGGCATAAATAATTTCTTTTCCTGCTAATAAATAGTGTGTGTTAATCTCCTAAAATGATATTCTGAGAATTTCTACATTATGCAATATTTTCCAAATGTTCACAATTCAGGTCACATATTTATTTCACTGAAACTCCATGATGCCTTCTAGTATGTGGTAGTTTTATTGAATTATGAAACTGCTATACATCCTAATGCGGAAAGTGGATTTATTTAACTCCCATAATGGTTGTTCTTCTATTCATTTTTTTATCTTGATGCACAGATCAGGTAATTCTAATCTTATATTTTTTTTTTATTTTATACCTGTCACTCTACTTGGGTTTTCAGAAACACATAACAAGATTGTCTTGATAAAATCACTTGACCATCTCACTAAAACAGGCTTATAAAGGTAAGATATGGTTTATACCTCTAGGTCAGGGACATACATCTCCACTTGAAAATCTATCTTCTTCATTATACATCATAATGACCCAGAACCTCTAATCTCAAAATGAGATGTGCATCTGTGAGTAGAAGACCCTTGATATTAACAACAGGGTGCTATGCATGCTAAGTAACACTCCTACCACCAATATATGTCTCTAGGCCCCTATTCCAAATTATTCTCCTTATTTTTACTAGACCAATGTCTATAAGTAGACATGCTTGATAGAAAACTGTGATATGACTCATAACATCTAAGTATTTGGAACATAGCCAGAAATATTAATCACAGAAATTTGGCACTCCATACTTCTAGGAATCAAAAGTAGAAGAAATAGTCTTTCCAAGGAATAAGTCCAATAGATTATCCAATGCCAATTTGCCAGTCCTGAAACATATATATATATATAATTAAAAAATAGGCTGAGCATAGTGTGCATACACACACACTATATAGTGTGTGTATATTATGGAATAAATATGATATTTGGGGAACATATGTTATATATAGGAATGTTTATATGACATATGTATATAGGATAAAAATTAAGGAAAGCAAGGCTATCAAATTGAAAGAGAAAGAGGGTTTAATGGGAGGGTATGAAAGGAGAAAGGGAAGCAGAAATTAAGGAACTACAGTGTAATCACAAACCTTTTTATAAAAGTTAAAAATAAAAAAAAATAATTAGAAAAAGAATCATAGTTAGAAAGTTATTGATAAAAAAAATACCTCTCAAACTATCTTTTATAGAAACAAGTAAGAGTAGCTTATTAGGAACATATTGCTACAAGGGTAGAAGTAAAATTCTTACAAGATTATTTAAAGTTCCTCTTCTTCTTCTAAGGCCTAATTTAATGTATGTACCAAAAATATTAATGCATAATAAATAGGGAAGTATGTAGTAGTTTCATATATACATATATATATATACATATATAAACATTGTATAATGTTTATAATCTGGCTTCTCAAATATTTGCAATTACTAGATGCTCAATTTCAACAGAGTTTCTCATACTCTTATATGCTCAGCTCATGACCTTGGGATATCTGGTCCAATAGTGGCAGTGCTTCTTGTCTGCCTGTGTGACCTCTCAAAGGGAAAGGAGGGCTCATCTCTAGGTCATTCATGTGGTTGTTGGAGATCAGACTGCTGTTTCCATTAACCCCCAGGTGGAACGGAGGACCACAGATGCTATTTAGTTGTTGCACAACTTTGATTGAAAAAAATATGAAATTTATGCCCTGGCAGTGCTGAAGCATGTACAGGCAGCCCATATATGGTGTAATTTTGAACTTGTCCATATTAGGTTTAATGGTCTAAGTTGATGAGGACAGGTGAACAGGTCTCTTTCTCAAGAGGGTACCAGATCTCATTACAGATGGTTGTAAGCCACCATGTGGTTGCTGTGAATTGAACTCAGGATGTTTGAAGAGCAAACAGTGCTCTTAACTGCTGAGCCATCTATCCAGATTGTATCCCAAAAAATCCTCGATACCATTTTAAATTAGCTTTCATGGTTTTGTCTACAATTTCTGTCATTTTTTCAGATGAATATATGTTGTTATATCTATAAGCACAAGGAATTCCTTATTTAGAGACTTACTTAGTCCCAATCAGTCAATTTTTATCTCTCCTGTAGTGATATTTTGTTTGTATTTTATTAAATAAAGCTTGCCTGAGGATCAGAAAAGTAAAACAGTCACACTGACCAGCCTTACAGAACATGAACAATGACACACATCTTTAATCCCAGTATGCACAATGACACACATCTTCAATCCCAATAGCCACATTAGCTTGCCATACAAACCAGGTGGTGGTGGTGGTGCCAAGCCTTAATCCCAGAACTAAAGAAGATTTTAAAATGGAAGGAGACAGCCCCCAGTCTCAGTTTCAGTCTCATTCTGAGGTTTCCTGGAGGCAGGAGCACCATTTTTGGACTTAGGTCAAAGTAAGAGCCAGTGACTGGCTACTTTGCTTTTCTGGCCTTTAGGTTGAACCCCAGTTTCTATATCTGAGTGCTTAATTTTATCTCTCCTGTAGTGATATTTTGTTTGTATTTTATTATATAAAGCTTGCCTGAGGATCAGAAAAGTAGAACAGCGTCTGCCCGGGAGAGAGGAGCATGGCCTCTGAGCTCACTTCCTCTTCCTCCCAGCATTCTGTTCTGTTTACTTTTCCCACCTATGTTTTAACCTATCAGGGCCAAGCAGATTCTTTATTGCTTAACCAATGAAATCAACAGATTGATATATGCATCACTCTCCTACCCACTCTCAATCATCTCTGGTAGTCATTATTGTATGGGTATAGAAATTCACATCCGGACTACATTCAATAATATTTTTTTTATTTAAATAACATTTTCATTTATTTTGCAAACCAACCAATTTCCCATCCCATGTCTCCTCCCATCCTCTTATCTTTACCATCTAACCTTCTCCCCATCCACTACAACTCCATCTCCTTTCAGAAAGGACAGCACCCCATGGGCTTGTAAAAACAGGACACATCAAGTTGAAGCAGGAACAAGCTCCTCCCCTTACATCTAGGCAGGGAGGGACCAATTAAGGCTCTAAGCAGTGGTGGAGAGGGTGTTCAAACTGGCCATCTATTGTAAGCAGATTGGTGATCCCTAATTGCCAATAGAGATACTCTATCCAGTAAGTGATGGAAGCAGAGGCAATGATCCAGAGACAAGAACTGTGCTGAGCTCTGAGAGTCTTAATTCAATAATATTAATGATTACATTAGAGATGAATAGCATAAATGGGCCCCTTAAAGAAACATAATGTAGATAAAAAATATTTAAAGTGTATGTAGTACATGAGAAAGTCACTTTAAACAAAATAATACGTAGTGACGAATGGAATTCAAAGTACACACAGGCATTCAATTCAATGCTCACTACCACCAGTGAATAAATAATATGAAAATGACATTGTTAAACCTGTCCTTTACTTAGACATCTTATTATGTTGCTGTGGTAATAAACAAAAATGAAAACATACAATGTTTTAATATTGTCCACAAATCTTGATATATTTTATGTTTACTGAGTAACAGAAGGTGTATATCATCTTCAAACTGATTTGCAGCATTAGCAAATGATCCATACTTTATATTAAAACTACCTATATTTCATGTAATAATGATTAAATGTTTGAAATAGTGATAAAAATAATATCTAAGTATTTTATATCAATAGAAATCAGAGTACCATAGTAAAAGAAGAATATACAAACATTTCCAAAATATAATCATATGTTTATAAAGTACATGTCTACTGATTCCTAATTGATTAGAAAGTTCATTTAAGGAAAAAAAAATGTGAAGCAAGAAGTGAAAATAAAGTAAATCCTTCAAAATATATTCCCCTGTGACAAAAACAAGAGAATACGAATGAAAACAAAAAGAAAGAAAACTACTGCCTAAATTGATCAGAAATATAAATAAAACAGATATTTAAAGGTTAGTATATAAAACTGACATTATAAAAATGATTATAAAGAGATCAACATAACTTGGTATGTCTTATTCTAAATATGTAAGACTGATTCAAATTTAAAATCAAAGTTGAATCCAAACAGAGATCTGAAGTTCCAAAGCTCTTCCCATCAAAACAGAAATGGCATCACAGAACAGGAAAACCACATTCTGTTATTATTATTGATGAATACAAATCATTGTCTAGCCAAATTAAAGCTGGAAACATCACAATATCTGGTTTAAAAGCAGACTATAGAGCCATAGAAATGAGAACCAGCTGTGTGTTGTCATGAAAACCTATACAGCTTCATAGAATAAGGCAGAAGGCAGAAATAGTCTTTGTCATTTAGAGTCAACTAAAGCTCAATAAAGATGGTAAAACCGCAATGGATTTTTTTGCATCTGAATTTTATTAATCTGGATATACTTTCTATTTTTTTTTGTTTTGCTTTTGGTTAGTTATACAGGAAATTTGCCAATCTTGATAATATTTTTAAATAACCAGCTATTTACTTGACTCAAATTAAAGTCATATGACATGAACTATTTGAACAAACAATAACAAAACATGAAAAGAAGTTGCTGAAGCTATAATTGAAAGTTATTTCAACAAAGGAAAGCTCAGGAGGAGACATATTACCTCTCCAATTTTATATAGAATTTTAGAAGGATTTAATAACAAACTTTTCAAATTATTTCACAAAATAAAAAGCAGAAAGAGGAGAATGTAATACCAAGTTTTTCAAATTATTCCAATATAAATAAAAAGGAAAAGGATACCACCAACTCTCTATTTGAACCTAAGTTTACCCTGATAGTAAAACTGGATAAAGACACAACAAAAAGAATACCAGAGAAGAATATCTCTAATAAACATAGATTGTCGTGATTTTCCTGCCCTGCAGGCTTTATCATAGGAAAAGAATAAATGATCCAGGAAGAGACAAGAATGAAATTGGCTCAATATGATTTTGTTGTAACCGATGCTGGACCAGCACTTCTAGTGTCTGACCAGATCATTTTACTTTTTCCATATTCAAGCACAGCACAATTTTTGAAAAAAATAAATCCAGATAACAACTCAGTCTCAAGTTCACAACAATTTCAGGTATATTTAGTTTGAGATTCCTTACAAAGAACATTTAGCTTATTTCACAAAAAGGAGGTACTGCTGACTCAGAGATACTGCCCAAGATTTAGGGCTAGGGAGTTTGACTGAGGTAAAGGAAACACCTGTGGGTGTCAAGATTGGCATGGCCCTAAGATAACACAGAAGTCACTTAGGCTGTTATAAAGCACAAGTGACCTCACTTATAAGAGTTGGTCTAGAAGCAATGCTTGAGATTTAGGGGGAAAGGTCTTGGATAAGTAAAAACATAAATTTATGTGCTATGGTTAAGAACCTGTCTCATCAGACAGCAAGAGATCACCAGGTTGTAAAACTACATCATTCCTACCATTCCAGGAAGAGCTGCTACACACCTCATTCCACTGAATAGGTGAGCTCTGCATTTAACTTTCCTTACTTCACCAGCGCTTATCTGGGAAAAAAAAAAGCATAAAGCGTTTTGCTATCCACAATACATGATAAAAATTTCAATGTCGTACTTACAAGGTGAATTCAAAAACAAATAGCACCTGTGTTTTATTACTTCTTTCTCTAAAGTTTCTCCTTCATTCCAACACGTGACTTTTTCTATTTTCCTGCCTTTTTCACTTACTTCAGATCATATACTCAACTGGAAAGATCTGGAGGATTAATCTAATAATAAGAATGAATAGGGAACACTTTTTTTTTCTGGGTCCTTGGGACTTCAATTAGTCCTTGGGTTCAATAATGACAACTCCAGCTGATATATCATTGTGAAAGGGGTAATTTTAAAGTGCCAAACACTAGATAAATAAATATATACATACATTATATATATATATATAATGTATGTATGTCTCCAATTAGTGGTTCTAACAATGGGAGACAAATTCCTTTTCAGGAGCAAAGCCCCTGATAGTTATTCAATTCCAAGTGATCACCTCTAACACATTTACATTCAACAACACTGAATGAATTTAGTAGGTTTATATGTGGCAATCACAATTAAAAGAGGAACTGTAAATTTGAGAGGGTGTTAGGGTACTTTAGTGGGGACATAATAAGAGCTAGAAATAATAAAAGTATGGTAATCATTAATGAGATTCTCAAAACTAAAATAATTAAATTAAAAATATATAGTATATTAACTTAAGTACATATTAAGAAAGTCATAGATCAGAATGAATTTAGCTTTATCTTAGAGGCATTAATTCTTTCAACATGCACAAGACAATAAATATGACTTATTCTATCTTATAGAACCTATTTATACAAGATGAGAATAGTCCACATTGCTGAAATTATACTAATTTAAAAATGTCTTATATTTGTCTTTACAGAAATGTCTAGATTGTATTTTATTGTGAATAAGGCAACATGGCCTAGCTATGCTGTTATAGACTACTGACCAACATAAAGTTATACTTTTGATCACTTTTATTTATCTTTAGACAGCATGTATTTGGTATTTATTTATTTGACTGTGGCTTTATTTGGGGAACTTGCATAGGGCCAAAGTAGGCCCTCTGAATATGGGTGACAGTTGGGTGATTTGGGGAGTTTGTGGGGCCACTAGCAATGGAACCAGTTTTTATCCTTAGTGCATAAAATGGCTTTTTGAAGCCCATGTCCTATGGAGGGATTACCTTCTTACTCCTTTTTAGCATGCACAGTTCCTTCTGTACGAAAGATGCTGTATGGAGGAATGAATGTAGGCACAAACTATTTCTACATATTCAAAGAGTAGCTTAGTTGTGCCTTGCTGCCAGTTTGTTAAGAACAATCTATTGTCCTAACAACAGCCTGGATTGTCTGAAGATTTCGATGGGACCTGTTTAGCCAACAACTTAGTTATATATAATAACCTAATCCTGGAAGAGAAAACTTGATTTGGTGAGAGGATATGGCAGTTTGGTATCCAACTCCCCAACTATGTGCCAATTACATTTAGGTTGCCTTCCTTAACTTTTAAACTATTTCAAATCATTCAAATTGTCACTTTAAATTATTAGCAAAATATATATTAATAAAAGCTAAAGCATTCCATAAAGCAAAAGAAACAACAAAAATTATAACAGTTGGAGAAATTTCACTTTTCACATGAAATAAACCTCTAATCTTGTCTCTTTCTCTTGCTTACATGCATGTATTAATGATTATAAAATTATATTCTTAGAGAAATATCAAAATATTGGCTGTATTTTATTGACAAAGTAGAAAATGTGTTTTCAAAGTAAACTCTAGGTATACTTGTTTTCCAGCATGTGTTGTTTTTTTATTATACTTTTAATACAAAAAATCATTTTTTGGAAATAAAACATAGACAAATAAAAATTTATCCTCCTTTGTTATTTTGATTTATAGACTGCTAATTACAAAAAAGATTGCCAATTAAAAAATATATGTAAACATAGACTCATTAATTTATATATAAAATACAAATACATTTCTGAATTGTCAACCTCAAATATCTCTAAAAAATTAAGATCTTAATTTTTAAAAATATTTTAATTAGTAAGATAATTTAATATTAACATTAAGAGAACAAAAAGTCTGCTTTTAATGTCAAAAATACTAATTCCTTAAAATTTATAATTAAGTAGTTTGTTAGAATGAGTATGTGGAAAATTTTTTAATCCCCTCAAATGATGACACAGCTTGTGGTTACAATAGATCAAATGCACCAGTGGTTAACTTTAGGAAAATCATATATAGGTATTTAATTCCAAGGTCTCCTATGAAGAATTTTAAGCATTAGATAAAATGCTGTTAGTTGATTACTTTAACAGGTAAATTCTTTCTAAAGTATAAACATTTTGGTGGTGCAGGGCCATTTAGTCCTTCTTGGTCTGAATTTTATGGGAAAATTCAAAGTCATATTTGATGTAAAACAGAGAATGAGAATGATAATCACATTGTGCTAGAGGCAAAGATGAAACTTAATTCAGTCAGTGTCATCACTCATAATAGTCAAAGCAAAAAAGATTTTAGTTTTTTGTAAAAGCATATTTAATTTATTTGGAAAAAAGCCAACAGAACAAATACAATTTTTCCCTTTTAGAGAAGGCGGCTGATGAAGCAACTTACTGGGAAGATTTATATGGCTCTTACTTTTGCTGAAATATTTGAGTAGCTTAATTCACTAAACCATGTTGTATACAAATAGTATTAGTGGTGATTTGTACCACATCTACACTAAAAGCCTAAAAACAAATGAAAATAATAAATTTTACAATTTTAGAATGCTTTTAGTTAAATGATAGGGCAACAAAACAATTAACTTGATGCCTGTCTTTATGAAGCTTTGGATATTTGCATCTCTAAGAAAATTACATTCAGAAGGCAAGGACAATTAGAATCTCATTTAAAATTACCTTCAGACGATATTTATATCAAAAAGTTTATTTTTTTATCCCAAATTTCCTTAATTTTATGATTAAAACAGAAGAAATGGAATTTAAAGGTTCATTAGTTTCTTATGGTAATTTGATCATTTTGGCACCCTATCCTAGCTCTCCTGTGTTTGGGTAATATGCTATCCATTTTTGGCATTCTCCCATCCTGGTGTTCACATTCCACTCTGTATATTTTTCTGTTTAGTTAGAAATACTAAAGTCTGCAGTGTAGTCTACAAATATGCTTTGGGTTTTCTGGCTTACTTTTAATCCCCTATCTTACTTGTTAAACCAAGTATGCTATTTTTCATTGATTTCCTGGGGCAATGTGACCAATAAGCTTTCCCATGGGCTTCTTACTGATATACTATTTCCTCCACAAGTGCTAAGTTTAATTGAACACAAACAGTCTGAATACTGTCAACAATCCTTTTTAGCCATGCAAACTGCATGCAGTATGATTTAAACTGCTTTCTAAATTGTATCTATTTAAGTACATTATTCCCTGGAGACTTCATTTTCTTCCAAAGGAGAATTTGTGTTTTGGTTCCTCCATTACATTTATAGATAAGACACCATTTAGTTAACCAAGAGTATTACATCTCTTTTAGTGAATTGGCCTCTCCAATTGATCCACTCTATACCTGAAGCTGTGAAATAAAATGACAATGCACAAGATAAAAAAAAATGTTATAGGAGAAAATTTTCAGTAACTTCATGGACTTTTTTTGTTTCCATTGCAATATTAAAATAACACAAACATTTTGTCATTTAACAAAATGTTTATAGAGCCATATCAAACCTAAAAGAAGTGTAAAATACAAAATAAAAGTGGTTGAATATTTACCCTGAAGAACTGTAGTTTATTGATCGCATTAAAAGTCTTCCCTTCAGTGTTGACTTCTATAAACATAACCACATGTTAAATGAATCATGATATATGAAATAGCTTTGTAGCTTGACATATTCCTGCCAGTAGTTTTCTTAAAGTATATTCTCCACAGAGCAGCTTTTACTCATGAGTTTCAATCCCTTACTAAGTCATTCATTCACCTTGTATATATCATTAGTGGCATGTAGATTTTTAAGCACTATAACAGCATTTTTAAATACAAAAATAGCTCAATAAATAAATCTTACTCCTGTGACAGAGACCAAGTAATTAAAAATGCAATTTGAGCTAAGCTTGTCTTGGCATACTCATTTAGTAGCCCTTAATGTCATAATTGTAATGAGCTGTGACTGCAAGTCTTGGTATTATATTTCAGAAAATCACTGGCCTTTATTAGAATGATTTTCCTCTTCAGGATGGTTATTTTGACAGTCGAGAAGAGAGTCTAGAATAGAGAAATAATACTTATCTAAGATAGACATCTCTTTCTCATGATTTTCCTGCAAGGACAGTGGGAGGAATATATATTGAGTGGGGATCTCTGTTTTATAGCAGTTGATCAGTTATGCTTTATTTTAATAGAGATAATAATAATTTATGTTATGCTCATAGAAATGTATTAATAAATAGGGAAATGATATTAGGAACAGGAATTTAAATTAAATAGGTACAATAGCCATAGAAATAAAAAAAAGAATATTTTATATTGAAGCATGGATTCTATATTGTTTGATGTGAGATTCCTCTCTTTGCGTTGTGAATAACATTGGTTAATAAAGACACTGGATTAATACAACTGGTGCACTAATGTGGCTGCCTAAATCTATATAAAATCTGAAAGGGCTTGGAAAGGAATTCTATGGTGTGGGAGAATTATCTGTATTCTGTCAATCATGTTTTAAATAAATGCTGATTGGTCAGGCAAGAAGTATAGGCAGGAAAACCATACAGGAAGTAGAAATGATGTAAGGAGAACAGAATTCTGGGAAGAGGAAGCTGATTCCTCCCACTCCTGCCCAGACCACCCCATCAGGATGTGATCTGCCACAATGAAAATGGTACTGAGCGACATGGTTAAAATAAATCAGGAAAATGGGTTAATCAAGATGTGAGATTTAACCAGTGAGAGGCTAGAGCTAATGGGCCAATCAGCTTATAATTTATGGAGACCTATGTATGATTTTCTTTGGGGCTAAACAGTGGTGGGGTACCGGGTGGAACAGAAATGCCAAGAAGCAGGTCCCCATTCCTGTTACAATTCTAGAAACTGAAAAACAAAGTTTAGCCACATTTATTTTCCCAAATGAACTTTGCTTGCTGGCAGCATGCTGTGGCTCCTTTAAGAAAGGTTTAACCTGGAAACAACCTAAATGCCCCTTGATGTGAAGAATGATAAGAAAAATGCGGTACATTTACACAGTGGAGTACTACACAGAAGAAAAAAATCGTGAATTTTGCAGGAAAATGGTTTCAGCTAGAAATCATCATTTTGAGTCAGTTGTTCCAGACCCAGAAAGAAAATTATCACATGTACTCAGTTATGAGTGGTTTTTAAACATAAAGCAAAGAAAACTAGCCCACAGATGGCAATCTCAGAGAACCTAGACAATGAGGACCCTAAGAAAGATATACATAGATCTAATCTACATGGGTAGTAGAAAAAGACAAGATCTCCTAAGGAAATTTGGAGCTTGAAGACTTTGGGAGATGGTTGAAGGGGAGGGAAAAGGCAAGGAGAGATGTAGAGAAAAATGTAGAGCACAATAAAAATTGATTTAAAAAAAGGTTTTTTTCTGATTCAGCAGTAGCCGAAAAAAAAAAAAAAAAGCCGTGCAGCTTAGAAATGTAGACTTCCTGCTCCTAACTGCCAAAGGGACCTCTGGCTCTTTCAGTAGGTCAAGCATGGAGTTTGTTAGCTATTTGGGCAAGAAGCTTCTCTTGCCTGGGCTGCTTGATGAACTGAAAATGCAGGACCAACAGAGAACTGATCGCTGAACTTGTCTAAAGGTGAGATAATCCTTTGGGATTCCTGCTTCATTAAACTCAGCTAGTCATTCTACAGGACACAGAAGAAAGTGATTGACAAACATCCAATATAGGCTGAAGATGGATGCTCCAACATTACAGAAGAACTCTGAATGACTTCCAGGTAGCAAGATGTGTCTGTCATTTCTAGAGTTTTGAAAATTGCTTACAATGCACTTCCTGTTTACTTAGGTAATATTATATCCTTCTGTAATCTTTGATGGAATTAAAGATTTATATTTTTAGTTTTTCTTAGTTATGATAAAAGATAAAGTAAATATTGTAACTGTAATTCTTGCTTGATAGCTATTTTGTTGTATGCAGTTTTACTGTTAAAGTTCATACCTGGTCTTTCACTTGAACAGAAGAGAGGAGGTGATGTGGGATTCCCCTCTGTATGCTGTGAATACCATTGGTTAATAAAGAAACTGGCTTGGCCTGATAGGGTAGAATAAAACAAGGAAGGAAAAACTAAACTGAATGCTGGGAGAAAGAAGGGTGGAGTCAGAGAGGGAAGCCATGTTGCTAGAACTTTACCCAGTAAGCCACCGCCATATGGTGATATACAAATAACTAGAAATGGGTTAAATTAATATGTAAGAGCTAGCCAATAAGAAGCTAGAGCTAATGGGCCAAGCAGTGATTAAATTAATACAGTTTCTGTGTGGTTATTTTGATTCTGAGTTGCTGAGTGTCCGGAAAGACCAACCAGCCTTCCTCCAACAATTGTTTATGTCTTTTGGGAATCTAAAGTGTATTTTTTATTTAATGGTCATCATCTGAAAATAATTTTATTTTTATTTCTTCTAGAATCTTATATGTTAAACAAAAATTAAAATAATACAATGCATTATATAAAGACAATATTCAAGCTACCAAGATTTGAGAACATTTTTCCATAGGTCAAACATATAATTTTAAGATGCTTGTAGAAATTCTATTAACATTGTTACTTCATATGTTCAAAAGATAAATCAAATTAATTAAATGTAAATAAAATGTTTTATAATTTGTGCAATAATTTACAAATATACTGTCTAATAGAATCCTTTTCCAAGTTTGTAATATTGCTTAGAATTTTATTATCATCAATCACAATTCAACAGTCTTGGTATTTATTTATAAAACTCAAAGTAAAGTAAAACTTACCTCCTTTCTGCTAGTTCTTCTTATTTATCTATATAGTTTTCTTAGTATGAAAACTGATATTCATGATTCAGTTTCACAGATTTAAATATTCCCTTGACAATAATAGGGTTAGTAAACAGTAAATGCTTGTTATTAAATAGGCTTATTGATAAATATTATTTTGACTAATCTTCTGTTTTATCCAAACCTCCAAGCCTATGTAATCTTGGCTGTATTTTGAAACTGTGAGAAAGACTTATTTACAAAGAACATTTTTTTGCTCTTTTATAGAATAATCTTATCCTTCTGGTATCTAGATAAAAAATTCTTTAGCATTTGATAGAAAAAAAGTACACGGTAATCCTTTAGAGGACAGGGTTTAATTCTCAGCACCCTCATGGCCTCTCTATAACTCCAGGTCTATGGATTCCAATGCCCTCTATTGGTATTTGTGGGCAAAAGGCACAGACGTTATCCATGAATACATTCAGGTAATAATTATGTACATGTAAAATAAAATAAATTTTAAAAATAATCTTTAACTTAGATAACTTCATAGCTTTCAGAGTCTGTTTTATTTAAAAGAGTCATCTTCTACTTCCTCATGGCAGCTCTACTCCATAACACACAACGCTTTATTAAAATTTTACTCTCCAAGATGTAAGAACAACTAATTGTTGAAAGGATGGGATTTGACATTTCTCTAATTATCTTTTTTCCTTGACATTTCTTGATTTCTTTATCTCCAAAAAGCAGACTAAAAAATCCCACTTACTGGGAATAGATAGAACCAAAGTTCTCATAGTTATAAAATTGTTTTTATTTTATATTATCTTTGAATCTTGTTTTTACTTTTTTCTTCCTAAGATAGTATGTCTTTATACTTATGGTATTTGATTTAGAATTGCTTTCTATTTTTAAATTAACTCATAGCCAGGTTTTTCCTTAGCAAGCTGCTGGCAACTCAAGATAGAAATTGCTTTGGCAAGTTATTTCGAGGTTCTTCCAACTTCATTTATTAGCAAAAAACTGTAGACGTGAAATAATTTGAACACTAAGCAAATATCTAATTAAGTTGTTATAATCACAGCAGAAATGATAGCCTGTTTACATTAAAATAGGTCCTATCTTAGAGCTAATTAGGGTTAGACAAAAAGATAAATCTATTTTTTCCAGTTAAAATTAAGACAAGACTATATACGTTACATATAAACTCCCAAATAATGTAAAAAGGCATGAAGTTCTTCAGAAGTCAGCTAAAAAAAAAGATCTTACTGAGCGAACAGATTGTCATTTAATCTTCTAAAACCAAAAGAGTTGGTACTGGCTAGCAACAGAACTGTGAAAATTATTTATTTTAATGTTCACTGCTTTAACAAATTTACATATGTCAAAAATTTAGAGTGAGCACTACAGAGGGGTTTATGCTGTGTTGTATATAATGCAGAGTGTCCAAAGAAGGGGCAAAGTTAAAACAGAAATAATTATGAGTAAATTATTTAATGGATATAAAGTTATTTATATTATGTATATGCCATGTATATTTGCATGTGGAAATATTAATTGTTATATACATACATGTTCATATATACATATATGTATATTATGTGTAGCCATAAACACCTCATTAATTATGAATGACTAAACCACTAACTACTGTATTTTAAATCATTTTATTAATGTTTTGGGGGTGGGATTTTATGAAAGGGTTTCTCTTTTTAGCTCTGGCTGTTCTAGAAGTCATTCTTCTACTCTATTAACCTCAATTTTCTTCCTTTCAGGTACTGCACACAAGCTTAAGCCTAGATATGCTTCCTATGATGTTCTGGGCTTCCTCACTGCCTTCTAAACTCTCTCCTGCCTTTGCCGTGCTGCTATGAGACTTTTCTGGTTGTTGTTGACTTCTTGCCTAACTCAAAATGCATAGTATCTCTCTTGTCCTCATCTTACTCCTCATAGTAGCTGTGCAAATTTGAAGATTGTTGTACCTAATGTCTTATTTAAAATCTAATAAAATTGTTCTACACCATTTTTTTTAGTTCACTTTGAAGTTATTTTATTTACAACATTAAGAACTTCATGTAGTGTCTATTGTTTTCCCTGTAAAATATAACATTACACTTGGAGCTGTCCAATGTTTCTGGTAACACAGAGTAGAAAGTATGACAGGATCTCAATGTGAGTATCCAAACTGCCTAGACCTGGATGGAGGTGGGTGGTCCTTGGACTTCCCACAGGGCAGGGAACCCTGATTGCTCTTTGGGCTGACGAGGGAGGGGGACTTGATTGGGGGAGAGGGAGGGAAATGGGAGGCGGCAGTGGGGAAGAGACAGAAATCTTTAATAAATAAATAAATAGATAGATAAATAAATAAATAAATAAATAAATAACACAGAAAAAAAGATCTCAATGTGACAAAAACAAAAATCAAAGTACAATAAATGGCTGGGCGGTGGTGGCGCACACCTTTAATCCCAGCACTCAGGAGGCAGAGGCAGGTGGATCTCTGTGAGTTCGAGGCCAGCCTGGTCTACAAGAGGTAGTTCCAGGACAGGCACCAAAAACTACAGAGAAACCCTGTCTCGAAAAAAATAAATAAAAAAAAAGTACAATCAATGCTCTAAATGGAAATCAAAACAAAAACTGAAGAAAGAATTCTAACTTAAAAAAAAAAAAAGAAAAAAATCTACTGTTACTACACCTAAAAATGAATCAGAATACACAGGTTCTCAGCACATTTTTCAATCTGTAACTTTTAAGTTCTGCAGCTGACAGATGGCCGTTGAAACAGACTCTAGACAAACATTCAGGTCTTGCCACTATGACAGAGTGATGTGATCTGGGTTTAATGAGAAAACTATATCCTTACCTTTTACACACCCAGCCTCAATGTTTATTGTGTTTTCCACTGAGTTGCGTTCCAAGGAAAATTTTTGCAAACATGGCATGTGTTTGGAATATGCAGCAAATGGGACTGTGCCAAGACAGCCAAAGCTGTTCCTGCTTCTGTGGTCATAGAGAAAGACAGGAGACTGACGCCAGGAAAACTCAACAGTTCTCAGGGTAGGAAAAACAAACCCTGAAAGAAAATTATCTCTTGCCAGAACAGATGACCAAAAAATTATCAAAACATCTGATGACATATTGCTATGTCCAGATGGCATCCATCTCTGTCTTCTCAAGAAAAATAACAATGAATAGACAAAATTACCATTTCCACATATGACTAAAACTTTTACAAAGTCATAAGGGGTAATGATACAAAAATTACCAGCCGGTTTTAACTTTTTCCTTATAATATTATATAAATTTGAGGACTACAGCAGTGTTTTACTTAAATTTTGAAGTAAAAACACTGTACATATTTGTCATATTGTTAAAAGTATGTTGTTATTATATGTTTGTTGCTAGCATTTTATTTTGTTATTCTCCATAATCTAATATTAACAAATGCTGTAGTGAGAACTAGCATTTTTTGCTAATAACCTATGCACCTCTTCATAAGGCAAAGTATTCCTTTATCCCATAATACTTAAATTCAGAAATTTTTCTAGGAGAGAATAATTTACATGTGTTACACACTTACTTACTATAGTGTTTTATTTATGTTTTACTAGATATAGCTTCCCTTAAGAACAGAAGGTAAAAATAAGCCACTAGAATCCAGTCAGTACTGTCACAAACCTTTAATCCTATGGTTTGGGATCCAGAGACAGATGGGTCTCTGTGAGTTCACGGTCACGCTGGGCTACACAAGATCAATGCAGAAAAGGATTCAGGTGGTGGTGGCTCATACCTTTAATCTCAGTACTAGGGAGTCACATGTCTTTAATCCCAGCACTAGAGAGGAATATAAGATGGGAAGAGAAAGTGGCTCAGGACTCAGTCTGCAGTTGCTCAGCCTCAGTAGAGGTAAAACTTTTCTAGTTGCTTGGCTGTTTTGCTTTTCTTATCTTCAGCTTGAACTCCAGTATCTTCCTCTGGGTTTGTATTATTCATGCTACAATTTCCTAACAGAAAATAAGTGCATCATATATGCCTTTATTATTAAAGTCTCCATATGATATTTCAATTTGGTTATTTATTGTATGCTTTTGTACACATGTACAGACAAGCAGAAGACAAAGACAGAGTCTTTTGGGTGCTGGAGTTACAGCTTGTTGTCAGTCACCTGATTCCACTGTTTGAAAATAAATTGAAGTTCATCGAAAGAGCTCATAACCATAGAACCACCTCTTTACTTATTTAATTTTGACAATTAACTTTTCTCCCTTGTTTTGTGTTATTTTTTTTCTGGAATATACCAGAGCTACATGTATAATTGGATACAAATACTTGTAACTTCTATATTTCTCTTGAACTAAGCATGGGATGATATTGAAGACATTAACAGAATGTTACCACCAACTTAAGAGTTTGTAAACAATTTGTGCTTGTACCTAACCATTTCTCTTCTGAGACTTAAAATTGCATTAGGTTCAGTGACAGTGTTATAAAGCACTGTAGCACCCATGGATCCTTATGCTTTATAGCAATTGCTTTACTATTTTTAATATTGTAGACCTGCATGTATAATTCAGGTATCAATAAATTCTATCAGGTTATTTACCATATTGCTATTGGTATAACCAAACAAATTTGTTCTATGACACAAACATATCTTGTAGAATGCCAAATAAAAGGATTAGAAAATTTGTTAAGAAGCAAGTAATAAATCTTATTTGGAAAGACAGTGTATTCCCTTGGGTCTACAAAGGCAATTTCCTCTCATTGGATCATTGGGTTTTTATCATAATCAGAGAATCGTGAAACTTTCACAGATCAGTACATCATCTTTTGTAGAATTCAGGTTATAGGGATAAAGTTTGAAATTGGTAAACTTCACAAGTTGACACACACTCAGGAAGAAATTGTGTTGCTTGGTAGGTTGGACCAATACACACATGTTGGAATCCATCCCATTGATTACACCCTGCATGATAGGTCAAGCAAATGGAGAAAGAAGACCATGAAGAATGCAGTTTTTCAGTACTATCAAGTCAGCTAGAAATGTTTAACATTCACTAATGAATAGTAAAATGGTAGAAAGGAACTATCCTAGAGGAAAAACTTGCAGTTGTTCCTATAGAAACATGGGATAATATAGAAAACAGGAGGAAAAACCATTTAAGAGTATCAATAGAACTTGGGAAATAGAGACAAAGAGACTCAAGTTCAATATTATTGTATAGGTTTTTTTTGCTATATGAGGATTTCTTCTACACTGTAGTATATTTTCAGGGCCCTTGCAAGTCTATTCAGTAGATGATAATATTATTCTTGGATTCTATATATCATGATGAACAGAATTTGCTAAACATCACTGAGGTTGGTAAAAAGTTTTATGTGAAAATATTGTATCAGGACATAAGGAAGAAGAAATAAGCCTACAAAAAAAGAAACAACAAAATAGTTTTGCTTATATATTAGGATACCAACATGCAAGACAAGTGATATAATAATAGCAATATTAATAGTGAGAAAACACAGAAAGTGGAATAAAATTCTAGAGTATAGTTTACTGTTTTTTTTGTGCCATAAAATTAACAAATTTAGACCTATACTATCCTAAAATAGGAAGCAAGAAAAGAAACCTACTGACTCTAAATGTTTCTTTTAGATTAAGTCAGATTGATCACTACTTGAGCAAAAAGTGAAACATTGGATGGACCATAACCTATTTACCAGTCTATAATCACTTTGATTCCAAATAAAATGTTATTTTTGAAAGTTAATGAAAGTCCCTTTTAACAATGCTTAAATAAGCAATCTGTTGTGTCATTTCTCTTGCACAGTCTGAATTTCAAAAGAAGTAACACACCAAAGGGCTCTGGAAGGAAGTTCTCCCTTCTGATGTTAGGAACAAGATTTACAGGTTTTCTGAGGTGTATCCTAAAGTAACTCATAGATGTACAACTTGTTGCAACCCCATGCTATTCTGAGGCCTTGAACAGAATATAGCAATCAATATTTTTTTCTTGTTGGCCTCATTTTTTACTGTCAGAGGTGCATATACCCAGATGTCCTATTATGTGAGATGGTATTTTAACCATTCTTAACCCCTGGTGTGTATTCTTCTCATTGCAACCATGCAGCAGTAAGAAATGGGAATTTTCATGCATTTATCTATTTGCATGCCCAGTGGTAGAACCAATTACAGCATCCTAATAGAATGAAATGTAACTGTCTCAGGCACAGGTCAAATATTTGATAGATTACTGCTACTCATTCAGTGTCTATTACATGATTACTTATAACATACTCAAGTTTTTTAGTCTTTGCACCTTCCTTTGTCTTTGACATGTTGCACTCAATTTTCAAGTGCAAGGATTTGATTTCCTAGACCTCTTATACACTCTGAATTCTGGCATATGACTATCTCATTCCAGACTTTACAGTTACTTACAGTCACTGATTTCACCACCCACAACTGAAACAGGAAATCTCAGAACACAATGTACCCAGGTGTTTACCCAATCAGTTGGAACTTACATGAAACAGAATGTTCATCCTCCTCTATGATCCTCTTCCAGTAGAATTGAGGTAGGTTCTCAGAATTTGAATGACCACAAAACTTAAGGTGAGGTTGATTTGATTGCCCAGGGGATTCACTTTTGGGATTCATGATCTAATAAATGAGAAAATTAATTTGAAAGTATTATTAAAGAAAGAATGCAATAAGTCAGTATACTTAATCATGTGACAAAGATGATATAAAGGGAACAAATCTACCTGATGTGGGATTTCCCTCTGTATGCTGTGATTATCACTAATGAGTAAAGAAACTGCTTTGGACCTATAACAGGGCAAAACTTACTTAGGACGGAAAGATGAAACTGAATGCTGGAAAAAAGAAGGGCAGAGACAGGGAGAAGCCAAGTAGTTCCACCAGAGCTAGTTGGAAATTTAGACAGTGAGCCACAGCCATCTGCTGATATATGAATTAATAGGAATGGGTTAAATCAATATTATGAGTTAGCCATTAAGAATATAGAGCTAAGGGGCCAAGCAGTGATTTAATTAATATAGTTTCTGTGTGATTATTTCTGTGCTAAACATCCAGGAACCATGAAGTGGCCACTACAAATTAGAACCCAACATGGTGGACTAAATCCATGTAAAACCTGAAAAAGTTTAGAAAATAATACTAGACACAAAAGAACAGAGTTAAGCATGGTTTGGTAGTTGCATTTTCTGGATGGTCTCCGTTTGCTAGAAGCAAGCAGAGTCATGGCTCCTTTAAGAAAGTGTTCCTGATTCAGGGGTATCAGAAAAAAAAGGTTTTGAAATACCTGCTTTCCCATATTTGCTTTTGATTAAGGTATTGTGTTTGTGCAATTCATTTAAAAGTGTAATGTATAATTAGGAAATGTAGGTTAATGGATAGTCATCAGTAATAGTCAAACTTATAGTCATGTTAGTTATATTTTCTAGATATATAGAAACATATTTATTAGATAGATATTCTTCAAATCTTTTTAGAGACCTTCTGAATATGGTATTTGAAATATCTTAAGAAGTTAAAACTTTTCATGACATGATACAGATATGCTCCTGGCAGCACCAATAATTTCAAGAGGAAGATGGGCATTAAAGAGGCTTCTTACGGAGTTTGGGGTTTGCTAGCACTTTAGGCAAGATACTGCTATTACCTGGACTGTTTGATGAACTGGACTTGCAGGACACACACAAATGACTGCTAAACTTGCCTAAAGAAGAGACGATTCTTCAGGGGTTCTGCTTCATAAATAAAAGAGTCTGCTATACATTCTGCTGGACACAGAAGAAAGCAACTGATGGATTTGGGCATTGCAAGGCAGAACAGATTTTCAATTTTCCTGATACATGGAAAAGTCTGCTGGATCTAGGGGTCTGTAGGCTGAAGATAGATGCTCCAAAAGTACAAAAAACTTTGGGTGACTGTTCAGGAAGTGATATGACTCTGTCATTTCTAGAGTTTTGGAAGTTGCTTACAATTTACTTCCTCTTTACTTAGGTAATGTTATATCCTTCTGGAGTCTTTGATAGAGATAAAAATATAGTTTAATTATAGTTTTACTTAGTTATGATAAAAGATAAAATAGATTTAAATATTTTAACTGTAATTCTTACTTGATATTTGTTTTGTTATATGTAATTTTACTATATTGAAGATAAAGGTTGCTTTCCATTTCAACAGAAAAGAGGAGGTGATGTGGGATTTTTCTCTGTATGCTGTGATTACCACTAATGAATAAAGAAACTGCTTTGGTCCTATAGTAGGGCAAAACATACGTAGGCAGGGTAGATGGAACTGAATGCTGGGAGAAATAAGGGTGGAGTCAGGGAGAAGCCATGTAGCCCTTCTGGAGATGGATGGAACTTTACCCAGTAAACCACAGCCATGTGGTGTCACATAGATTAATAGAAATGGGTTAAATTAAATTAATATATAATAATTATCATATATTATATATTATATATTATATATTATATATTATAAGAAGCTAGAGCTAATGGGTCAAGCAGTGATTTAATTAATACAGTTTCTGTTTGATTATTTTGGGGTTAAGCAGAAAGGAACCAACAAGCTGCCTCATCAGTACATCTACTACAGTTTCTTAGACAAAATTTAATATTGTCAGTAATATATGATGAAAATGAAATAAATGAAGGTAATACAATAGTATTATGGGTTCTCTGTGGTATCTGAAGCTAAGAGAAATAAGTGAAAACATCAATCATAAAAGATAAAAATAAAATTAAAAGCTTACCACTGTCAATACATGCCATCTCTAACTGTGATTATTCTCTCTTCCTGATGCTATGAATCTCATATAAATGAGAATATTAATATTTAAGTTCATAAAAATATAAAATAAAATAGTAGTTTATGATACCACATCTTTAAAAACATTGTACCCAAAACACCATGTCTCTATAATGATTTATTAAATCTTGTATTCCATAAATCTTCCTCGAATTCTTGCTATAGGTGACATGATATTTTAGATGACATAAGATAGGTGAATAATATACATATTTATTGACCCAAGTACAATTTTATGGAATTTACCTTTCATTGTAATTCTGTTCTTTTATGAAAATCATTTCCTAATCAATTTTAATATACTTTTTAATGTGTTTTTGAGAACATATTTAATATAATAGTTTTTCCAGAGGAAAAAATATATAATTGTCATTCATTTGTTATTGCACTGAATTTTGTTATTTATTACTTTGGCCCAGATAAATTTTCTCTGAGGCTCTTCTTCTCAGATTACTTTTGATATCTACTCATTCCTTTGCAGTCTCTCATGAATTATGATATAATCATTAGTGAGCTCATAAATATTATTTATATGTCAATATTCTTTCATTAGGTATAGGTATATTTGCAAACACTTTCATAGCAAGTTTAGAGTCTACATAAGTACATACTTGATTTTTTTTTGTTTCTGAGTAAAGTATATTTTATACATTTATTGATAATAGTCTTCATTAGTATTTAATATTTTCTTTGTATTTTTCAGGAAAGCACATTACCTTAATTATTAAGTTAGATGACAGTCCTTAAAGAGTACAGTTTTTACCAACCATGGTCAAAGCCTTGAATTCAATGCCCGACAAAATAAAATAACTCCCCTACCCAAATTAACAATGATATCAGCTTGTTAAGAGCTATGGTAGTGACATATATGTATTCAAATATGTGTTATACAATTACAAATTATCTAGAAAAAATGTCTTATCTTCTAGTAATGCAAATTTACAAGCATCCTTATAGAGTTAGTGAGTACAAAAGCAAACATGTGAGTCTGAAAAACAATCTTCTCTTCACAATTAAGTGCCAGCACATTATGATTCTGTTTCTGATTTACTAATAATGATATACCTCAGTACACTGAACACAATAAACAACTGTACTTACTGTACTATCTTCACATGCGATTTTCCTTCCATTTCATAACTTAGCCTGATTAAATGCTGTTTGAATCCTGAGTTTCACTATATTGCACTATCCTCTTCTTGATTCTTCTCTCTGGAGATACCTGCTTTGAGAATTGTTGCTAACCTGAAATTCTTGCCCGAATGCCACTTCTGAATAATGATTTTCATGTTCAGTATACTTAAATGACAGCCTTGTCTTTGACATACTTCATCTTTGTGTTCCCTGTTTTTCCTCTCCTATTAGAAGCTGACATGAATTATAATTGTTTGTTTTCCTAACATATTTTCTTTTGCAGGAACATAGATTCCCTGATTTTAGATGGTTATAATTAATACAGGTATCTTTTTTTTATCTTTGTGCTTTTTTTTTATTTTTCCATAGAAGTTGTAAGAGTCAACTCCTGTTAACAATATAAGTGAGCTTAGTAATTTGCAGAGAGTGTAAATGATGATGATGAACAACAAAAACAATAATAGTGATAAAGTCCTTCCAGTTTGAAGATACAGAGTTTATGGGATATCAGCATAAATGGAGACCCCACTCCAAGAGCTGCTTTTCCTTCTTTACCAGGGAAATTTGTCATAGAAAAGATAACATTTAAATGAAATTATATTTTCCCCAAATGACTCTTTTCTTCTTTCTCAGGAATCCCTGGGGTGTTCAAAGTCAGAATCAAACACCAAAGAAAGTTCTTTCTGCAGTGTGGTAATTGATTTAGCCTAGTGTTGAAAAATTATCTTTTGTCCATGCTTTTCTCCCTCTGGTGACAGAGAATCTTTTTGAAATGAAATATTGTGAGGGAGTCATCTCTAGTGCTTGTCCTTAATATATCAAGCTTCATAATTTGAATTTGTCACTGGTATGATTCTGTGTCTACAGATGAGAGTTCAAAGTTTCTAAATGGAATCAAATGTAATATGAAGAACAGTTGGAATACTAATATAAGTCTAACTAGAGGAAATTGGATCTTTTTTCTAAAGAAAATATATTAGATTTTGTTTACATTCTTGAAAAAAGTATATAAAATTATGAAGACTATGCATTAACTTGCCTGTTTAAATGGGTTATAAGATGTAAATATTAGCTTTAAGATGCTTCATATTTAAATTTTTAATTAATATTTTTTAGATAATATGCTTATCTTTATATTGCTAGTTTGTCATTTATGCTATTTTAGGACAATGATTGGCACACAAATATTTCATTTTAAATATCTAGAAAACCTATGCATATATAATCAAAAAATTTTCAGAAAAAATTTGCTAAAATTGAATTTGCTAAATACCTTTTGCATTTATAGAAAATTACTGTGATACAAATATAACATATAATTAAATTAAAGCATGTTATAGCACATTATTTTAAATGTTTTATTTAAAATATATGATAATATGTGATTTCTCCAATATGTTATTGAAACGTATTGAATACGCTTTTTTGCTTCCAGTATTATATCCAATGACTTTCATTTTATTGTAATCTACTATCCTATCCTTTACCTTAATATAGCCCCCATCACAAGATCCAATTATAGATCCCTAGCTTTCTTTTGTGGATTCAGTTTAAACAAAAAAAGGAAAGGATTTATACCTAGGATTTACCTGCAATATTAATGATTTAGCATTATTTATGGATAAATAATGTTCCATTGTTCATATGTTCCTTATTTTTTTAGGCTTTAATCTATTGTTAGCTAGTCTGATTAAGTTCCAAAATTATTATGAATACAGCAGGAACAAAACACAGGCAAGTGTCTCCGTAGTGAGATATGAATTCCATTGAGTCTATTCGCAAGAGTGGCACAGTTGAATCATAGGGCAGTTATATTTTCACTGTTTTTGTTCACCTTATTCTTTCCTGGGTTATATTCATTTTTCAGATATTTAATTTGTTATTTGTGAATGGGTAGTTATTGTGCATGGATTTTTTTCCTGATCAAAGAGGTTTTGAGCTTCTTTTTAGTTAATAATGTTATGTCCCTTTGTGCCATTTATGCATTAATAATCATTTTGATCAACTTCATTATTTTTTTTTTACCTCCTCAAATATGCACCCCAATCTTCTTACCACCTTTTTCTTCCATTTTTATATTTTAATTTTTAACCCAGTTTTCCCAATTACTGTTGCATGTGCATATGTACAGACAATGTACTGGAGCATGGGATACCTCTCACAGACTGTATCTCTGAAGAAAGTTTACTCTTCCTTACCCTATCGGCTATCCACAGTAGCTTCTCAGTTTATGGTGAAACTTTATTCACTACACTGGATAGAATGGAATTTTAGTTGATCTGATGTTTGCCCACCTTTAGCCTTCAGTCACAGTCAATGTGAGTTCCTGGGTGCTATGACCCTATCAATGTCCAGAAAAAAGTATAGTTTCAATACAGAGGTACACTATTTCTGGACCTTTCAATTATTCTTCCACCTCATCACTGATAATTCCTAAGGCAAAAGACAAAGAGGATATGAGATATAGGCTTTCCATTTGTATCTGAGAATTCATTGTTCATAGTTTTCTGCATATTCAACAGGTATGAGTCACCATGTTGAACAGTATTTACTGCAAAAAGCTTCTGCTTTTAGATTGAAAGATTAACTATTCTATGGGTATAAAGAAAAGCTCTTTGGATGGAATGTACTACTATAACTATTTATCAGAATTCTTGTATTAGAGTCTTGTCCAGTGTACACTATCTAGCCAGAAATGCATATGTGACTGAGTTAATGGTAGAAAGAAGGATTAAAGTCTATTCAGTAAATGATTGATTACTCCCATGAGATGCATATCACTATTATGCATATCAGAAAAACCTTTCCAGGTCAGTTGTTACTGTAACTCACCTGATTCATAATTTGGCAAGACTGTTTATAGTTTTCCTTTCCAATATCACATATGGCACCTTCTAGAAATATAAAACTATTCAGTAGGAATGAGGTTACTAGGTCTGTACCTGCTAGATTTCTCCATATCCAAAGACTCAAGAATCTTGTTTCTTCAGGAATAGTTTCTTACTATCAAGTACTGGAGGATATCCAAGAATAGCAGTGACTTATAATCGTTTTATGTGGCTGCTAGTTCATTTCATGACCATCCGGCAACTCAGACTCAAAATAACCACACAGAAACTACATGACTAAATCACTGCTTGGCCCATTAGCTCTGGATTCTTATTAGATAACTCTTAAATCTTAATTTAACTCATTTCTATTGATATGTGTATCACTATGAAATGGTGGCTTACCAGAAAAAGTTCTGACATATGTCTCCAGTTGGGCTACATGACTTTTTCTTGAATCTGCCTTCTTTCTCCCAGAATTCAGTTTAGTTTTCCCCACCTAGCTCTAATCTACCCTATCACAGGCCTAAAACAGTTGCTTTACTAACCAATGGTATTCACAGTATACAGAGGGGAATACCACATCACTTCTTTTCTGTTTAAATAAAAGGAAGGTTTTGACTTTAGCATAGTAAAATTACATATAACAAAACAGGTATCAAGCAAGAATTGCAGTTATAATATTTATACCTACTTTGTCTTTATCATAACTAAGGAAAACTATATTATTACTATCTATTCTTTTATTCCATCAAAGACTGTAGAAGGATCTAATATCACCAAAGTAAACATAAAGTGCATCGCAAGCAACTTCCACCACTCTAGAATTGACAGAGACATCTCACTGCCTGGACAGTCACCAAAGTTCTTCTGTATCATTGGGGCATTCATCTTCAGCCTACAGGCTCATAGTATCCAGCAGACCTATCCATGAAGCAGGAAAGTTGAAGATCTGTTTTGCCTTGTAATGGCAAAGTCTATCAGTTATTATCTTCTGTGTCCTGCAAAATGTCTGACAGACCCTTTCATGTAGCAGGAACCCTGAAGGACTATCTCACCATTACGCAAGCACATCAGTAATTTTTCTGTGGTTTCTTGTTGCCTATCCAGCTCACACAGCATAACACCAAACAGTCCAACCAAGAGCAGTTTCATTCCTAATTGGTTAATCAATGTCATAAGGAACCTCTTCGATGCCCAGTATCCTCTTGAAGTAGCTTGGTGCAGCCAAGAGCAGATGTGTCTCACTGTTATGAAAAGTCCTAAATTCTTAAAACATTTTAAGTGCCATATTATGCAGTCTTTGAGAGGTTTGAAAAATAACTATCTGTCTGAAAAATACCTCTGTACATCTAGAAAATCTAACTAACATGGCTACAAGCTTGACTACTATAGATGACTATCTATTACCCTATATTTCTTAATTATACATTACATTTTTAAATAAAGTGCACAATCACAATACCTTAATCAAGAACAAATATATACATCAATAGACTATGAACCGTACCAATGCAAATTATTCATAACTATATCATATCACCCTTTAAATATAAACAAACATTTATAAACAATATTTGAGAATTTGGGCATAGTTCTCTTCAAACTGTGTCCTGCTTTTTGTTGGAGGAAGTGATTTTGGGGGCTGTTACAGTGACCTTATGGAAGTTCTTGGTCCATTAAACCATTTTAGTCTGAAAGCAATCCACAGGTTCTCATCCCATGTGGGAACAAAAACAGAACATCTTTTCCAAGGTAACATATCCTTAGACTCAAATTTTGAAGACAAGATACCTTTAAAGTATATATGTTGGTTACTTAGCTCATTGACAGTCAAAAGAATCAAAGAAAACACAATTATAT